>NC_073383.1:4312945-4612945 GCF_028641065.1 Leucoraja erinaceus
AGTTTTTGAAATGGGACCAAAAATGTTCCTACCATCATAATATTAAGTTTGGGACATGTTTTATTTGTTCAGAATATAATAACCTGTCCAGGTAAATGTAAGAGACGGGGCGGTGAGATAATTTCTTACACTTTCTGTTGAGGAATCTTGCACATCAGAGTTAGGTTCGCGATTCACATGAATTTCCTATGTTTAAATTATTTTGTAACTAGAACCATAGAGTGTTAAATGCAGCATGGAAACAGGCCATTCGGCCCCACGGCTATGGTGACCACGGTTGCACTGCCTACCTGAGCAAGGGCCCATATCCATCCAAACCTTCCCTATTCATGTCCAAATGCTTTATCGATATCAATAGAAACATAGAAACTAGGGAGTAGGAGTGGGCCATTCGGCCCTTTGAGCCAGCACCACCATTCAATATGATAATGACTGATCATCCAAACTCAGTGCCCCAAATTTTTTTTCAATCTTACTTACCTTGCCCGGAGATGCAATTTTTTTTTCCGGATTGTATCTCCGGGTCGCTCTGCGGCCATAACATCATGGGGCTGGCGGCCTTGCTCGCGGACTGACTTTGAGCCCCAGCGCAGGGCCGTGGACTTACCATCAGAAGCCTGTGATCCCTTGCCTGGGATCGACGCTCCAACTGCGGCCTTTAATATCGAGGAGCTCGCAGTCTCGGGTAGAGACTGAAGTCGGGAAGCTCCACGGTGCAGGAGGTTCGACTAGCCCTGATCCGAGTCCCGATCGCCTGGCGCGGGGAGCTGAGATTCCCTCCCCCTTCTTAAAAAGTGGGATAACATTAGCTACCCTTTCAATCCACAGGAACTGATCCTGAATCTATAGAACATTGGAAAATGATCACCAATGCGTCCACGATTTCTAGAGCCGCTTCCTTTACCTTAATAAGACTGAGCGAAATGTCTTCACTCAGTCTTATGCTATGCCATATCCCCCTATAACTCGAAGATTCTATGATTCTTAAAACTGTGAAGGCCAAGTCACATAATATTTTTAGTTTACTTTAGGTTAGTTTAGAGATACAGCGTGGAAACAGCATCTTCGGCGCACTGAGTCCGTGCCGATCAACGATCACCGCACATTAACACTTTTCTACATACACTAGGGACAATTTACATTTATACCAATTAACCTACAAAACAGTACGTCTTTGGAGTGTGGGAGGAATCCAAAGACCTAGGAGGAAACCCGCGCAGGTGACGGGGAGAAGGTACAAACTCCGTACAGGCAGCACCCGTAGTCAGGATCGAACCCGGGACTCGGGGCTCCCAGCAACTCTACCACCATGCCGCCTTAAGAAATATACATTTCTATATGTAAAAATAATAAAGGTATAAGGGGAAGGAGCAATGAATATGGTATTGAGATGGACGATAAGACAGATTTTATTGAATGATAGAGAAAACTTGAATCGCCAAATGGCCACTTTTAGCTGGTATTTTCTGTTTCTGGGTTTTACATTTGACAACATGATATGATTTGCTGTGAGTTATAACCCTTTCATTTTTTTCCAGTTGTTCCGGAGGAAGTGGACAGGAAAGACATTGTGTTCCTTATTGACGGATCTGCTACCATTGGGAATGTCAATTTTATTCACATCCGTGAATTCATTACAAGATTAATCGATAAGTTGGGACATTGGAAGAATGAGTGCAAGTGGTGTGGCACACAGTACAATGCGATGGTGTAAAAAACAGAATGCTTCTTGAAACAGTTACTCAACCAAATCCCAACTTATCAATCACTTGAAAGGACTCAAGGTAAAAGGTGGCAGGATGGTTCAACACTGGGGCAGCACTGAACTATGTCCTCGGGAATCACTTTACTAAAGACCAGGAAGCAGGAGAGAAGAAGGCGTTCCTCAGATCTTGGTGCTGCTCACTGGTGCAAAGTCCAAGATGATATCAAATCACCAGCAGATGACTTGACGCAAGCTGCAATAAAGACTTTCAGTGTGGGAGCAAAGTATGCTGATACAGCACAGCTGATGGAGATCGCAAGTGACCCAAGTCTGGTTTTCAAAGTAAAGGAATTCCGCTCCCTGCCTGAGATAGAGAGTCAGTGTTGACACCATTATCAACAATAGTGATGGTGCCCACAGTGTCCCTGGAGCCCACAGTGTCCCTGGTGCCCGAGTGCCCACGGTACCTTTTTGACAACAACATTTTGCTCCAACGATTGCTCCAACGGTTTGCTCCAACAGTTGCTGTGCCCACAGGTATCTGATGCTTTACATCATATTGAATTATAATTGCACACATTGTTTTACAAGTTGAGTTATCAGAGTCAGAGGGGCACAGCAGAGGAGTTTCTGCCTTACAGCACTTGCAGCGCCAGAAATCTGGGGTCGATCCCAACTATGGGTGCTGTCTGTTCTGAGTTTGTGCATTCTCCCTATTACTTGCATGGGTTTTCTCCGAGATCTTCAGTTTCCTCCCACACTCCAAAGACGTACAGGTTTGTAGGTTAGTTGGCTTGACATAAATGTAAATTGCCCCTAGTGTGTGTAGGATGGTGCTAGTGTGCGGGGATCGCTGGGCGGCGCGGGCTAGGTGGACCGAAGATACTGTTTGTGCACTGTAATTCTAAACTACACTAAACTAACATCATAGGGAGATGCCAGTGGAAATGTATCCAAGGCTTGGTAAGAATTTGAAAGAACTTCTAATGTAGATAAAGCATGCACATGTATTTAAGATAAGTTGATGATCAAAAAAAATAGATTCACAAATAATGATGGTAGATTGGGTGAACCGGAACAAGAGGAACCTAACAGCATCAGTGACCAGTTGTGTTAACTGGCCTTCTTTCTGCTGAATAGTCAGTGTAAACAAAAGCTCAATTTAACCCTGTGTATAAATAACAAGAGGATTTGAGTAAAGGAGTAAAGGGGCTGTCCCACTGCGGCGACCGAATTGTCGAGTTTAGAAGTGTTTGCCCTCGATTGTGGAATTCTCTTGCCCACAAGGTCCTAGGAGGTCTTTTTTGTAACTCTTCTTCATGCTCGAGAGTAGTCCCCGCGCACCTTCGAGGCCTCAGGTAGGTCGCGGCGTATGTTTCAACATGCTGAAAAATGGCCACGTGTAAAAAAAAGGTCACCATGGTAGGTTTAGAGTCGAAGTAGGTCGTAGTAGTGTCTACATGTTAGTCGTAGGTAATCGAGGGTAGTCGAAGGTTATCGAAGGTAGTCGTAGATAGTCTTCAACATAGTTGAGGGAAGTCTTCAACATAGCTGAAGGAGGTTGCCTTCTCTCTCCACTATTCGGTGTCCAATTTTCCCAAAGCTAGTCTCTGCTAGTCTTCAACATAGTTGAGGGAAGTTGAAGGAGGTTGCCTACACTCTCCACTATTTGGTGTCCAATTTTCCCGAAGCTGGTCTTCAACATAGTCAAAGGAGGTTGAAGGAGGTCTTCGACATAGTTGAAGGAGGTCTTCAACCTGACATTTTTTTCAAACTCTCCTAAACTCGCCAATTAGGTCGCCGCAGTGGTCCTACTGCAGCTGTACAGGGCACTTGTGAGACCACATCTAGAGTATTGTGTGCAGTTTTAGTCTCTTTATTTGAGCAAGGACATCCTTGCTATCGAGGGAGTGCAGCGTAGGTTCACGAGGTTAATCACCGGGATGGCGGGACTGTCCATATGAAGAAAGTTTGGAAAGACTGAGCTTGTATTCGCTGGAATTTGGAAGGATGAGTTGTATAAAATTATATAAGGACTGGACAAGCTAGATGCAGGATCATTTTTCCCAATGACGGGGGAAGTCCAGAACCAGGGGTCACAGTCTAAGAAGAAAAAGGGGAGGCCTCTTAAAACTGAGATGAGAAGAAACTTTTTCACCCAGAGAGTTGTGAATTTGTGGAATTCCCTGCCACAGAAGGCTGTAGAGGCCAATTCACTGGATTACTTTAAAAGAGATTAAACAGAACTCTTCGGGCTAGTGGAATCAAGGGATTATGGGGAGAAGGCAGGCACGGGTTTACTGATTGTGGATGATCAGCCATTATCACTATGAATGGTGGTGCAAGCTCGAAGGGCTAAATGGCTTCCTCCTGCCCCTATTTTCCATGTTTCTATGTTTCTATAACAATATCTCACTGAGACCTGGCAACAACCCAATGTCTTCTTCTCTCCCCTCAATCAAGCATCCCCACCTGGATTTAATTACATCTCCAAACCCCGCCCCCGCCGCCAGGGAGGTGGCCTCGCTGTTATTTTCACCAGAACTTTCCGATCACTGAACTCAACCCTCCCCCCAGTAGTCATCATTTGATTCCTCGCCTTCAAAGCCCTTTCCTCCATGACAGTCATCCTCATTTACCGGCCACCTAAACCAAACCCCTCCTTCCTATCTGACTTCACTGAACTCCTCACATTTGCCTCATCCCTCTCCCCACATCTGCTGCTACTTGGTGACTTGGTGATTTAAATATATCATTTACCCCCCCACCTGCAAGCTCGCATCTGAATTCGCCTTTTTACTGGACAACTTCTCTCTCACTCAGCACGTCACCTTTCCCCACCCATGACAAACAGGTCACATCCTTGATCTGGTCTGCTCCACAAATCAACCGGTAACTCGACCTCAATCCATGCCTCTTCCCCCCTCTCTGATCATAAGCTTATACGGTTCACCATCCCTTCTCCGACACCTCCGCCCCCGCTTCCTCCGAGGAAATCACCTTCCGTAATCTAAAATCCATCGTTCCCCACCATCTCTTCTGACCTGCTTCTCCCACCACTCTCCCCCTGGACTCAACCCCCATCTCACCTGATGATATCACAAACCATCACAACGCCACCCTTGTCTACCTCCCTGAACACTATGGCCCCCCTCAAAACAAGAACCGTAACTTTCAACACATCTTTACCCTGGTACAACACCTTGCACTTCGTAAACTGAAACAGACTGGTCGCCGACTTAAACGACTCACAAATAAATCATCTCTCACAGTCCACTTTGAAGCTTACAAACTCCACCTCACTGATTACAAAGATGCCCTCATTACTGCAAATCAGCCTACCTCTCCTCCATATTCACTGATCCCTGCCTAAAGCACAGAACCCTCTTCTCCACAGTGGGCAACCTCCTCAAGCCTCGAGCCAATACTCTCCCTACCTCTACTCCGGATCTCTGCAACTCATTCCTCCACTTTTTCGCTGATAAATCAGCACCATCTATCAATCTTTATCCCCTGTACCCGACTCCCAGCATCTACTCCACCACCTACCAAGGCCCCCCCTTTCAACATCTCCACTGACCTCCTTTACTCCTCCTCCACACTGCTTCCTCTCCCCAGTTTGACCTGGTCACCCCTACTGAAATCTCCAAACTCATTAGCTCTTCCAAACCCACTACCTGCTCCCTCGACCCTCTCCCCACTCCCCTGCTGAAGTCCTGTCTCCCCATTCTCTGCCCCTACCCTCATTAATCTCTTCAACTCCTCATTGTCCCAAGGAATTGTCCCCTCTGCTTTCAAAACTGCTGTTGTCACACCAATCTTAAAGAAACCTGGTCTTGATCCCTCCTCTCTCATTACTACCGCCCAATCTCAAACCTCCCCTTTCTTTCAAAAAACCCGGAGTGTATCGTTGCGTCGCAACTTCATTCCCACCTCCTTGCGTATAAACCTATTCGTACCCCTCCAATCTGGCTTTCGCCCCCTCCATAGCACAGAAACTGCTCTCCTCAAAGTCCTCAACGACCTCCTCACCTCTGCTGACACTGGTTCCCTCAACATCCTCATCCTCCTCGACCTGAGCGCAGCCTTCGATACAGTGAACCATAACATCCTGCTCACCAACTCAAAGACCTCGGCATTGAAGGCTCTGCACTCAGCTGGCTCAGTTCCTACCTTTCCAACAGATCCCACCATCTCTCTCCACAACCACACCTCTGCTACAGCCACAGTTACTCAAAGCGTTCCCCAAGGCTCCGTACTCAGCCCCCTCCTCTTCATCATCTCTACATCCTCCCCCTTGGTCAGATACTCCGCCACTTCAAACCTGGACTCCCACTGTTACGCCCGATGACACCCAGATCTACCTCGGCACCAAATCCCCCCCCCCCCCCCCCCCCCCCCCCCCCCCCCCCCCCCCCCCCCCCCCCCTCTCCCATATCACCTCCTGTTTGTCAGCTATAAAAACCTGGATGCAACATAACTTTCTCAAACTCAACAGCGATAAGACAGAATTCCTCCTCATACGCTCCAAAGCCACACTCAGCAAAATCAATAATCCCACTCTCACCATCGACGGCACCACTGTCTCCCCGTCTCCCAAGGCCCGTAACCTTGGCGTGATCTTTGATTCTACCCTCTCCCTTGAGCCTCACATCAGCCATGTCATTAAAACCTCCTTCTTTCATCTCCGCAACATCGCCAAACTCAGACCCTCTCTCACACCGCCCGCTGCTGAAAGACTCATCCATGCCTTCATCTCCTCCCAACTGGACTATTGCAACTCACTTCTCCTTGGCATCAGCTCCACCTACATCAACCGACTCCAACTGGTCCAGAAAGCAGCCGCCCGACTCATCACCCACACCAAATCCTGGCATAACATCACTCCAGTCCTCAAACAACTTCACTGGCTTCCCATCTCCCACCGGATCACCTACAAAATCCTGATCCTCACCTACAAAGCCCTCCACCATCTGGCCCCCCCATATCTCACTGACCTCCTCTCCCCCTACCAACCCTCACGGTCCCTCAGATCCACATCAGCCGGACTCCTCTCCATCCACAAGTCCAACCTCCGCAGTTTTGGGGACAGAGCCTTCTCCAGGGCAGCTCCCAGGCTCTGGAACTCCCTCCCCCAACTGATCCGCAATTCCGTGTCCCTCACCATCTTCCAGTCCCGCCTCAAGACCCATATCTTCACCTCTGCCTATCCTTAGCCCCACGTCCCCCTCCCTTTTCATCTGTGAATTAATTGCCTCATATTGTGTTTTGAATTGTATTCTGTCTTTACTTTGTGTACGAGTCATGTCTCTACTATTTATTTCATTCCCCTTACATGTTTTTCCTCTACCCGCTAAATTTTTGTATGGTGTCCTTGAGACTCTTGAAAGGCGCCCATCAATAAAATTTATTATTATTATTATTAATATGAATTATCGAGGAACAACTTGATTTTCCATCAGGAAGAAATGCTTTCCTCATAGTCTCCTCCATTGTGGGTGTGTTCAGTCTATCTATGTAGACGCATTAACTCTATCTATGTTACCTCTCAGTCTTTTGCTCAAATCTACATATTTTCATAAGGCCATATGGTCGTCAATGCTTTTTGTTCTCAGAATATATTTAGTTAACCGGCTCTGTGGCTCCGTTCTTTATCATTCCTGCGGAGTTTCTAGCCACGGGCGAGGCGTGGACTTTCCATTGCGGAGCCGGGCGATCCCTTGACGGGGGTCGCCAGAAGAAGTGCTCCGATCGCTGGCCCACGGACCATGACATCCCTAAGCGGAGATTCTAGCCGCGAGCGAGGTGTGGACTTTAAGAGCTCCGACATCGTGAAGCCCCGGTTTCTGGTAGGAAGCGGCCGATTCGGGACTTCCAAGCAGCGGAGTGTCCGTCCATGCTGACATCGGAGTTTCGAGCATCCCGACGAGAGGGCCTGTACATTGGGCCGTCCGTAGTGGCGACTGCGGAGGGTTCATGGCCCTGATCTCGGATGAACAAAATAGGAGGACAGATGCTGCTGCACCCGCTGAGTTTCTCCAGCATTTTTGTGTACCAAAAGAGGAGGACTGTCTGAATGTTATTGCGTTCCACCACAGTGAAGAATGTTGATTCCACTGTGGTGGATGTTCACGTTATACTCGATTGTGTATTGTGCTCTTTTGTTTGTGTGGCTGCATAGTGTCAAATTCCACTGTACCTCAATTGGTGCATGTGGCAATAAATGTGAACTTGAACTTGAACTTGTGAAGTGTTACCTAGAGTGAGACATGCTGCAACTTTTGTAGAATATCAAGTGCTATATGATCGTGTGTGAATCACAACCCTGTCATTTTTTCTAGTTCCGGAGCAAGCGGACAGGAAAGACATTGTGTTCCTTATCGATGGATCTGCTACCATTGGGAATGTCAACTTTATGCACATCCGTGAATTCATCATAAAATTAATCGCCGGGTTGGACATTGGAAGGAATGGAGTGCAAGTGGGTGTGGCACAGTACAGCGATGGTGTCAAAACAGAATGCTACTTGAACAGTTACTCAACCAAATCCCAACTTGTGAATCACTTGAAAGGAGTCAAGGTAAAAGGTGGCAGGGTGGTCAACACTGGGGCGGCACTGAACTATGTCCTCGGGAATCACTTTACTAAAGACGCGGGAAGCAGGAAAGACGAAGGTGTTCCGCAAATCTTGGTGCTGCTCACTGGTGCAAAGTCTACAGATCTCATCAAATCGTCAGCAACTGCCCTGAAGAGGGCTGCCGTGATGATCTTTGCCATCGGAGCGAGGAAAGCAGATCCAGCACAGCTGAGTGAGATTGCAAACGACCCCAGTTTGGTGTTCAGAGTGAAGGAATTTAACTCCCTGCCACAACTCCAGAAGCAGGTGCTGGCCACATTATCAACACTGCCTACTTCACAACCAACCACTGAACAGCCGACTGTAACCAGTAAGCAAGGTATTTATTACATTCCTATTTTAGCTAATAATTGCTGTGTGGTAATTATTAATACACTACCCCCCCCCCCCTTGCCCCCTCGCCCCCTCGGCCCCCCCCATGTGTGGGGGGTGGTTAGTGTGTGTGTGTGACGCCGCAAGCCCCACCCGCAACCGCACGTGAAGGGACAGGACCCAACGGGTCCCCCTTGGTCTAGTACAGTATAAAGCTTATTCACATCAGACTGCGTTATGGATACTAAAATAACAAAATCGACCACATGCAGAGAAAATGTGCAATAGACCTGCAGAACTCCATCTTGGCATCATGTTCAGCACTGACATAGTTTGACACAGGGCCTCCTCCTGGGCCATATTGTCCTGTGTTTTATGTTCTATAATCTCTTTGGATCCCTTCTATTACATGGATCTTCTTTAACTGCCCCACTCAACCCATTGTTAATGTTGCTCCTTTTATATGAACAGCTTTGTTTTTCCTTTGACATAACGAGAAACAGGGAACTGCAGATGCCGGTTTACACACAAGGACGCAAAGTGCAGGGGTAACTCAGCGGGTCAAGCAGCATCGCTGGAGAACATGGTAGCAGAAGGCCTGAAGCGTCACCTTTCCATGTTCTCCAATGATGCTGCTTGAACCATTGAGTTACTCCAGCACTTTGTGTCCTGTTGACATTACTGTTCATTTATTGCTCTCCAGTCCCTTCAGCAATTCCCTGCACAAACTGATGCGTATGCAGGAGAGAAGTTTTGGATCATTAACGTTTGATCCGCTTATGAACAGTTACAATGCATTGGTATCATAGGGAACAGATCTAATGAATCATATATATGAGCAATTCATTGTGATTTGTTCCACATTATTGCAGTAGAACAGTTAAGGGCCTGTCCCACTTGGGCGACCTAATCTGCGAGTTCTGGAGAGTTTGCCCTCGACTCATACTCGCAGCATTGTCGACACGAGGTGAGGTCATAACTCTCCTTCATGCTCGAGAGTGGTCTCTGCATACTCGAGGCCTCAGCTGGGTCGCGGCGTTTTTTTTCAATATATTAAGAAATGCCAGCGAGTAAAAAAAGGTCGCCATGGAAAAAATCAATACTTTTTTTATCGGTAGGTTTAGTCGTAGTAGGTCGTAGTAGGTCGGCATGTTAGTCGTAGGTATTCAAGGGTAGTCGAAGGTAGTCCAAGGTAGTTGAAGGTAGTCTTCATCATAGTTGAAGGGAGGTCGAAGGAGATCGAAAGAGGTCTTCACTCTCCACTATTCGGTGTCCAATTTTCCCGAAGTTAGTCGTAGCTAGTCGAAGCTGGTCTTCAACATAGTCGAAGGAGATCTTCTACATAGTTGAAGGAGGTCTTCAACATGTCATTTTTTTATACTCTTCTAAATTCGCCAATTAGGTCACCCAAGTGGGACAGCCCCTTTATGACCATTCCAAAATATTTAATTGGCTGTTAAACCACTTGGACTGCTCTGAAAGAGGTATAATTGCCTGAAGAAGATTATCTTCAATAGTTTATATTTTGAAAGACTAGGTAGCTATAATGTGTAGGGAGGAACTGCAGATGCTGGTTTACACCGAAGATAGACACAAAAAGCTGGAGTAACTCAGTGGAACGGGCAACATCTCTGGAGAGAAGGAATGGGTGATGTTTCAGGTGAGAGAATGAGAGTCAGGGGAGAGGGAGGCACAGAGATAAGGAAGTGCGAGGTGTGAAAATGAAACATTAAAAGAGATAAAGTTCAAGGAAAATGTAGAATAGATCGTTGTTAGCCAGGAGAAGGCGACACCAAAGCAAACAGAAATAAAATGAATGGGTTTCACGTTGACTTGTTGGTATGGATAGAGGGTTGTGGTGGAAGGTAGACTGGGCTTATATTTACTGGAATTTAGAAGGATGAGGGGATTTTATAGATACATATACAATTATTAAGGCTAGATGAGGAAAAATTATCCCGATTTTGGGGGAGTTCAAAACCAGGGGTCACATTTTAAGAATAAGGGTTTAGGACTGTGATGAGGAAAAAAAATGTTCACTCAGAGAGTTGTGAATCTGTTGAACAGAAGGCAGTGAAGGCCAATTCACTGGATGTATTCAACAGATAGTTAGATAGAGCTCTTAGGGCTAACAGAATCAAGGGAAATTGGGAGAAAGCAGGAACAGGTTACTGATTTTGGATGATTAGCCATGATCATATTGAATGGTGGTGCTGGCTCGAAGGGTTGAATGGCCTACTCCTGCACCTATTTTCTATGTTCCTAGATATTCTAGGTGTAGGCCTGCAGTTTTGCAGGGATCTTTGCTGGGAACTGCACTGTTAGTGATTTATATACATGACCCAGACATAAATATAGATGGGTTGGTGAGTAAGTTTGCTGATGACACCAAAATTGGAGGAATTGCAGACAGTGAGGAATGCCATTAGAAGATGCAGTGGAATAGAGGCCAGTTGCAGAAATGGGCAGAGAAATGCCCGATGGAATTTAACCGGTCAAGTGTGAGGTGTTGCACTTTGGGAGATTGAATGTGAGGAGAGAGTATACAGTTAAAGGCAAAACCCTTAACAGCATTGATGTGCAGAAGTTTCTCAGAGTCCAAGATCATAGCTCACTGAAGGTGGCAGCACAAGTAGATAGGGTGGTGAAGAAGACATATGTTATCATTGCTTGGGACATTGTCTTCATTGGTGGGGACATTGTCTTCATTGCTAGGTACCTTGTCTTTATTGCTGGGGACATTGAATATAAGGGGGTCAGGAAGTCCTGATGCAGCTCTATAGGACTTTGGTTAAGTTGCGTTTGGAGTATTAGGTGCAGTTGTGGTCCCCCCCCCATTACAGGAGAGGGTGTAAAGCAGGTTTATCAGAATGCTGCCTGGATCAGCCACTCGGAGAGGTTGGATAGACTTGGATCATTTTCTCTGCAATGAAGGAGGTTGAGGGGAAACTTGATAGAAGTATATAACAACATTTAAATTTATTTTATTTTTATTCTTATTTTATTATTATTAATTTTTTTTTTCTTTAGTTTAAGGGGTTTCGTTTTACCTTTTTTCTTTATCTTTTTGTCTTTTTATCTTTGTGTTTTTTTTTACATTTATAAGTTTCCTATTAAAGATTTAACTGTGTTTACACTCTATATTCAATGTGTATTTTGATACTGGTCTCATATTAGGTCATACCTGTTATTAATGTAATCCTAATCTCTATGTATCAATATCATTGTTATGTTTATCATTATTCTTTTTGCTCTGTTTTTTATGTTTTATTTTTGTTTTTTTGGAAAAAACGCAATAAAAAGATGTATATAAAACGATGGGAGGCATTCATAGGATAGAGAGTCAGAACATTTTTCCCAGGGTGGAAATGGCCAACCCAAGAGGGCATAAGGTGAGAGGGGGAGAGTTTAATGGAGATGTGCGGGGAAGCTTTTCCCACAGAGACTGGTGGAGCTCTGGAACACATTGCAAGGGTGGTGGTGGAAGCAGATACGATAGTGGCATTTAAGAGATTTTTAGATAGGCACATGGAATTGCAAGGAATAGAGAGATATGGATCATAGACGGGGTGATGAGATCAGCTTACCTAGGCATCATGTTCTGCTGGGCTGTCCTGTTCTATTTTGCATGTTCTACCTGCTACTTAGTAACACTGGCAATGACACCTTTCCCCACTTGATAACAATTGACGGTAGATTTCACTAGATTAATGATCTAGTGAAATCAATGATTAGGCCACAGTTAAAGAATGATGGGTAAGGCATTTAACATGGAGATGAGGAATCACTTTTTCATACAGAGAGTTGTGAGTCTGTGGAATTCTCTGCCTTAGAGGGCGGTGGAGGCTGGTTCTCTGGATCCTTTCAACAGAGAGCTAGACAGGGCTCTTAAAGATAGCGGAGTCAGGGGATATGGGGAGAAGGCAGGAACGGGGTACTGATTGTGGATGATCAGCCATGATCACAATGAATGGCGGTGCTGGCTTGAAGGGCCGAATGGCCTACTCCTGCACCTATTGTCTGTTGTCTATTGATTCATGAATCACACAGAATAGATTCAACCCTATTTGTCACAAGTGACAATCTTTCACATGGCTGGGGAGATGTTAGTGCTGTAAATATACTCCAATAGCTTGGCCAGATGTGTTTGCTCATTTTAGAAACACCAATTTTCAGTATTACAGCCAGGATATTAGTTTTAGTTTAGCGTTACAGCATGGAAACACATCCCTTGGTCCGCTGAATCTGGGCTGACCATCGATTGATCACTCGATCACACAATAATTCTACACAGTCCATTTACGCTAGGGGCAATTTACAGAGGTCAATTAACCTAAAATCCTGCAACGTTTTTGGATCGTGGGAGGAAACCGCATGTGGAAAGGCGCATCAATTATTTGTAGATTGGTGTGAGCAGGTCAACTAAGTTTATCCCACGTGTAGGAAGGAACTGCAGATGCTGATTTTATACCGAACTATACACAAAATGCTAGGCTAACTCAGCGGGACACGCAGCATCTCTGGAGAGAAGGAATATGTGATGTTTTGGATCAAGACCCTTCTTCAGACTGAAAGTCAGGGGAGATGGAGGCACAGAGGTAAGGATGGGAAGGTGTCAAAACAAGACATCAAAAGAGATGTGGATCAAGGAAAATGAAATGTGGAATAGACCATTGTTAGCTAGGAGAAGTTGACAAAGAAGCGTACAGAGATAAAATGTAATCAGGTAGACAGTCAGACTGGCCGGAGAACTGGGAATGGGGAGGGATGGAGAGAGAGGGAAAGCAATGGTTACTTGAAGTTAATATTCATACCGTTGGGATGTAAGCTGTCCAAGTGAAATATCTCTTTGATGTCTCATATTGACACCTTCCCCTTCCCTGTTGCTGTGTCTCCCTCTCCCCTGACTTTCTGAAGAAGTCTGAAGAATGGTCTCGACCCGAAACATCTGGATAGACCCCGGTCGCGCGCGGCGTCCCAGGATTTTTGGGATTCACAAAATCTTCGTGCGACCCCTGCGTGACGCACAAATGACGCTTAAGTGGGACAGCCCTTAAGTTTCACCCACATGTTATTTCACTCATGACCTGTTGCAGATCCAGCCTGAGAGCTAGGTTCCTCAGGACCCATCAAACTAGGTGTGTGGTGTTAATGCAAAGCCACTTTTGGTGATTGACATTGAAGTTTCCTGTCTGTATATTCTCTGCTCTTGATTCTTTCCTCGATTCTTCTACACATTCAAAAGGGAAGCGCACTGATGAGGGAGAATAGTAGGTGATAATCTGGAGAAATTACCATGCCAATATTTGACCTGATATCGTAAGGCTTCATGGGATCTCGCGTCATTAATCAAACCCACAGATTTAGTTGCTTCAATATGTTTAGGGGCAACATGAGGGGGAACTTCTTTACTCAGAGAGTGGTAGTTGTGTGGAATGAGCTTCCAGTGGAAGTGGTGGAGGCAGGTTCGATTTTATCATTTAAAAATAAATTGGATAGGTATATGGACGGGAAAGGAATGGAGGGTTATGGTCTGAGTGCAGGTAGATGGGACTAGGTGAGAGTAAGTGTTCGGCAAGGACTAGAAGGGCCAAGATGGCCTGTTTCTGTGCTGTAATTGTTATATGGTTATATGGTTTATTAACTGAAATGCCCGATGTGTCTGTCCAGACTATGAGACAGAAGTGTCCAACATGTTGTAACGATTTATTCTGTGAGGACGACACCTTTTTAAAGCACATACATTTTATTTTTATTTTCCATTCATATTAATCGAAGGCTCAAGTTACATTCATTTTGGCCAAAGCAATTAAACGGCATGACGTTCAATGCTTAGAGTTCATTCACAGAGGCAGAATCTTAATTGAATCAGCTCTAAGAGACTGCCAATGATATCATGACCTCTGAAGACACAAAGTGCTGGAGGAACTCAGTGGGTCAGGCAGCTCCGTCAGCAGACTATTTGTAAGCAAGTGACTTGATGGCATGACTGATTGTTCCCTTCCCTGCTTCGAGAGTAAACTAATAGAGTGGTAATAGTACGTTTTGGATTTTCCTGCTTCTTGAGGATAGGACATATCTGGCCAATTGTCCACAGTGCTGGGTAGTTGTAACTGTTCTGTGATAGCTTGGCCAAGGGGATGGCATATTCTGAAGCATGTCTTCAATGTTATTAAAGACATTGTGCCATAGAGTGATACAGTGTGGAAACAGGCCCTTCGGCCCAACTTGCCCACACCAGCCAACATGTCCCAGTGACACTAGTCCCACCTGCCTGCGTTTGGTCCATATCCCTCCAAACCTGCCCTATGCATGTACCTGTCCAGCTGTTTCTTAAACATTGGGATAGTGTCTGCCTCAACTACCTCCTCTGGCACCATGTTCCATACACCCACCACCCTTTGTGCGAAAAGGTTACCCCTTAGATTCCTATTCAATCTTTTCCCCTTCACCGTAAACCGATTGGCAGCTTGTTTTGCAGGGCCCATAGCCTTTGCTGTATCCAATGCTTTTAGCCATTTCTTGACATTACAGAGAGTGAATCAAATTGACTGACAATTGGTATTGATAATGCTGGGCACCAGTGAATGAGGTCAAGATCTGCTTTTGGACTTCTGGTTGAAGATTCTTACAAATGCTTCAGCTTTCCATTTTGTTCTGAACTGCTGGGCTCTCCCTTTGTAGAGGACGGGGATATTTGTCGAGCATCTTCGTCCAATAAGTTGTTTCATTGTCCGTCACCATTCCCAACTGAATGTGATAGGACTGCACTGCTTTGATGTGACCGGTTGACTTGGAAACAAGCCCTTTGACCCAACTCATCCTTGACAACTAAGATCACCCCCTAAGTTAGTTCCATTTCCCTATGTTTGGCCCACATCCTTCTTATCCTTTCCTAAGTATGTACCTATCCAAATGTATTTTAAATGTTATTAATGGACCTGCTTCAACTGCTTCCTCTGACAGCTCTTTCATATACCCACCTCAGTTGCCAAAAGAGCTGGGTGGCATAAGATTGCATGGGAGGTCTTGGGCAGTGGCATGTAGATCAAAGCACATCAGGTTTCCTTTAAATATATTGATGACTTTTGGTTCTGTTGTCCTGAGTCACACCACGATTTGGGGGGAATTAATTTATGCAATTCTCCTCTATTCCTTCTATCAAGAACCTTCACCCCACATCTACCAAATTTTGGATCTCTCTGCTATTGTCTTTATTTCACTCTGTCTATACCTCTTATAATCACATACATCACCATTTTATCTGCAATTCATTCTCCTCTGTTCCCAAGACCAAATCTCCTTACGAGACAATCTCTCCTCTGAAGCTAAATTCTCTACCTCGGCAATTCAAAAATCTTGTGAGTCCCTTCTGTACCATTTTGAAAGTGTAACGGGCCTGTCATAGTCGTAGCAGGTCGCCGAGAAACCAGCGACTGGACCCCCCTTCGACATAAAATTTGAAATAGAATAGTTCCGTTAACAAAAAAAAACTGAAGTCAGCACCAGCGAAACCTACGTCACCTGGCAACAAGTACATTCATCTGGCAACAACCACGACAGCACCTACGCCAGGAGAAGTCAAGCTGCGCTCATTGGCGTCAAACCCACTGTCGGCCAAATGTTTTTAACATGTTGAAAATCCAACGGCGATCAGAAAGACGCTAGGGCTCTTTTGGCGACTGAGGAGACTACTCACGGCCATACAGGTGACACCCCGGCGACCATATGGTGACAGCTTGGTCACCGGCAGTCGTCTAAAAAATCAGCGAAGCGGGACAGGCCCTTAATGTTTAAGCTCCGGTGAGTTGAATCTCCTCAAAAACAGCGCTGTGATTGGAACACTATGGATGACGTCAAATCCATAGGGGGATGATGGGTCAAGTCCAGAACTAGGGGTCACAGTTTAAGGATAAGAGGGAAGTATTTTAGGACCGAGATGAGAACATCACTTTTTACACAGAGTGGTGAATCTGTGGAATTCTCTACCACAGGAGGTAGTTGAGGCCAGTTCATTGGCTATATTTAAGAGGGAGTTAGATGTGGCCCTTGTGGCTAAAGGGATCAGGGGGTATGGGGAGAAGGCAGGTATGGGATACTGAGTTGGATGATCAGCCATGATTATATCGAATGGCGGTGCAGGCTCGAAGGGCCGAATAGCCTACTCCTGCACCTATATTCCATGTTTCTATGTTTCAGTGATGTCAAATCCATAGTAGTAAAACTGGAGAGAAATAAAAGTGATATGAAATTGAGCAAGTATTTAAATTATGAACTGGTTGCTGAATAAGTGGGTACGTTACGGCCTAAATACAAGTATGAAAAATGATACAACATATTACAACATGATACAACATATTACAAAATGATACAACAAGAGTTGCTTCTTTTCTCCAGTAGGGATGTTGTGTTATTATTATTGTACCAACTGCATCTGCTAATGGCTAACGTTAGGTTTTATTTTCCAGTTTTGCCAAAACTATTGGGCAAGAAAGACATTGTGTTCCTCATTGATGCATCGGATAATGTCCGGAACACAGACTTTCTTCATGTCCGTGATTTCATCACATGGATACTGGGGAATCTTGGACTTGGACGTGATGGAATACAAGTGGGTCTGGTGCAGTACAGCAATTATGCAGAGACTGAATTCTATCTGAACACTTATTCTTCAGAAGATGAGATTGTGACTCACATGCAAGGGCTTAGACAGAGGGGTGGGATGCCACTTAATACAGGGGCAGCTCTGGACTACGTCCTTACGAATCACTTCAGCAGATCCTCGGGGAGCAGGAAAGACGAAGGGGTTCCTCAGATATTGGTGCTGATCATGGCTGGAAGATCCAGGGATTACCCCAGGCACTCGGCAGATGCACTGAAGCGAGCTGCTGTCACCGTCGTTGTTGTGGGAACTCGGGGCACAGACCCAGCGCAGGTGAAGGAGATCGCAAGCCAGCCCAGTTTGAGCCACAATGTGGAGGAATTCCGCTCTCTGCCCAACGTACAAGATCAGCTGATGGTATCATTGTCAACTCTGCCCGTTGCACGAGAAACAACTCACCAGCAGCCCACAGTTCCCATCAGACCAGGTACCCCACTTAATCTGCTGTGTTTGTCGTGTAATCTCTTCAACTTGTGTTTGTTGTGTAACTCCTTCAACACAAAGGAGTTCTACACAAGGTTTTAGTGCTGGATAAATCATTCTAGTGTTTCTGGCATTGAGAAACTGAATTTTTCTGTGGAAATATGTATTTATGAAATATCACTGAGGTAAGCATTTCCTGACTGAATTAACAAATTTGTAATGCTCCTAATAATGAATGAAGGAAGTTAAATAGAAAATTTATCCGGCAGATGTTGATTTGAACAATTTATGCACCTTTCATCTAAAATGAAGCTTGATTTTGGTCCCCACTCTACTAAAATGAGATTTTGGTGCTAGAATGCATGTAGAAGGGATTCATGGTCAGATCTGAGATGAAGGGCTTTAATTACAAGGAGAGTTTTCTATAGGGAGTGATTGTTCTCAGTGGAGCTTAGAAGATGCCCTTGCTGAGATTTGTAAAATTCCAAGGGGCATAGAGAGGATAAATACTCATCTAAGTTCCATGTTATCTGCCGCACTGTAAGATTTCGGCACATGGGCTGACTGTCTATGCAGTAGATGATGAAGTTTCAATGGTGGGGAAAAAATACTGACTTCTGGAAAGACGGTGGCAGGTTTGTGCTCCACAGCACGTCATATAATGGGGCTTCACTGGGGTACACTCCAACTATCCTAATTATCTAATGGAGGCAAGGTTTGTGGACTCCAATATTAAATCACTCTAAACATCTGATATCCACTTGCTGCTGCATGGTAGCCAGCTGGCCTTGCATTGCAGCAGTCTGAGCTTTCACTGCTGTGCTCAAGTGGTTGCAGCTGGTGCTGCAATGGAAGTTGCGATATTGGTCAATTGGCATCATGTCATGGTCAGGTCCACACTGTGTTCATGGAGTCAAGGCAATTTCCAGGCTGGAAAGCAATGCCTCAAAGATCATAAGGACATAAGGTCATAAGCGATAGGAGCAGAATTAGGCCATTCAGCCCATCAAATCAACTTCACCATTTAATCATGGCTGATCTATCTCTCCCTCCTAACCCCAATTTCCTGCCTTCTCCCTGTAGCCCCTAACACCCGCATTAATCAAGAATCTATCTATCTCGGCCTTAAAAATATAATTGACATCCTCCACAGCCTCCTGTGGCAAATCATCCCACAGATTCATCATCCTCTGACTAAAGATCTGCTCAAAGTCTTGAAACATTGGTGCCACAGCCCTGACATTGAGCACAAGCTTTTTCACAACTCTACAAATTCACCTAGCATTTCATCGTGCAGACCCATCACGGTGTTTTCTATTGCCTGCCCCATTAAAGTCTTCACCTGAACTCTGTGGAACCAAACGAAATGTGTGGCTTTGCCCACGGGCAAGTTGGCACCGACACCTTCCATGCCCCTGGATGCAGATGTCACCTGCGAGTGGTAGAGGAATGAGCATTTGCTATGAAGCATAGGCCTGTTGTGGTGAGGCTTAAAGCAGGCATGGCTAAGTAGACCCCAGCACATAGAGTGCAACTCTAGCACCAGGGAGAAGCCTTGTATCCAAAGTGTTTACTTCATAGCAACTTCTCCTTTAAACCCCCACACCCTGGCTGATTGCAATCCATGCTCCAAGTCCATTTACCAAATGAACCAGTGCTTGAAGACCTGCAATCATTGCAGGTTTAGCAAAGCTGTACTGAGAGAACTATAAAGGGCCAAAATGTATATTGGGCCCCCTTTCGAATGTTTCCAATGCAATTGTAATGAAGGGGCTGTCCCACTTGGGCGACCTAATTGGCGAGTTTAGAGGAGTTTCAAAAAATTACATGTTGAAGACCTCCTTCGACTATGTAGAAGACCTCTTTCGACCTCCTTCAACTATGTTGAAGACTAGCTTCGACCAGCTATGACTAACCGGGAAAATTGGACACCGAATAGTGGAGAATGAAGACAATCCCCTTCGATCTCCTTCGACCTCCCTTCGACTATGATGAAGACTATCTTTGATTACCTTCGACTACCCTCGATTACCTACGACTAACTTGCCGACCTACTACGACTAAAGCTACGAGTAAAAAAAGTATTGATTTTTTCCATGGTGACCTTTTTTACTCGCGGGCATTTTTTAACATGTTGAAAAACACGCCGCAAACTAGCTGAGGCCTCAAGTACGCGTAGACCGCCCTTAGGCATGAAGGAGAGTTACGAAGACCTCCTACCACCTCGTATCGACCATGCTGCGAGTATGAGTCGAGGGCAAACTCACCAGAACTCGCGGATTCGGTCGCCCAAGTGGGACAGGCCCGTAATTACAATTGCATTGGAAACATTCGAAAGGGGGCTCAATATACATGACCAGGAGTGGGTTTGAATCCCACTTCTGACACCATGTAAAGAGGAGTCATAACACTCTGTGTCTTTACTACTGTTTATTCATGATACACATACGTTGCTGCCCTAGCTGTTCGTGGTCTGTCACCGGAACTAGAGAGAGGGATCAATGGGTGGGAAGGTTGTAATTATACTTGTGATATGGGGAGTGGTTAGTAGTGATGAAGGTACATGCACATGTCATCTACTGTCATGACAAACAGGGGGCATTACAAGTGATTCTCTGGCTATGACTAAACAGTTTTTAATGTAGCCAGAGGAAATGCCTGAAGTATCGAAGGCAAGAGAACATTACACTAGTTAGGCATAAAAAGCTGGAGTAACTCAGCTGGACAGGCAGCATCTCTGGAGAGAAGGGATGGGTGATGTTTCTGGTCGAGACCCTTCTTCAGTCTGACCACTCACCATGCAGCACACCAACGCCTCTACTTTCTTAGAGGCTTAGGATGTTCGGCATGTCCCCTACAACTCTCACCAATCTCTACAGATGCACCATAGAGAGCATTTTAGCTGGGATGCATCACAGCTTGATTTGGGAACAGCTCCATCCGAGACCGCAAGAAATTGCAGTAAATTGTGGACACAGCCCAGAACATCACACAAGCTAACCTCCATTCTATTGACTCCATTTATACCTCACGCTGCCTCGGCAAGGCCAGCAGCATAATCATGGACGAGTCGCACCTTGGCCACTCCCTCTTCTCCCCTCTCCCATCAGGCAAAGGGTACAGAAGTGTGAAAACGCACACCACCAGATTCAGGAACAGTTTCTTCCCAGCTGTTGTCAGGCAACTGAACCATCCTACCACACCCAGAGAGCAGTGCTGGACTACTATCTACCTTGACCCTCGGACTATCCTTAACCAGACTTTGCTGGCTTTATCCTGCACTAAACGTTGTTCCCTTATAATGTATCTATAGGCTGTAAATGGCTCCATTGTAATCATGTATCGACTTTCTGCTGACTGGTTAGCACGCAACAAAGCTTTTCACTGTACCTCGGTACACGTGACAATAAACTAAACTAAACCAACTGGTCTCATCAGAATGGCGACATTTCCAAACTTGGGAAGAGGTGCCAATTCAATGGGAATAGAGTTGATGGAGAAGGAAAAATGCCAGGATGAGTTCTGGATGGGCATTAAGAGAGATAGGAGAGTGGGGAAAGATGTAACCTCACTGCTGTGGCAGGGAAATTACAGAGACCTGTGTATTAGAGTTAGAAGAGCAATGCTGAGACCATAACCAGTTTTGCATTTGAGCAGAATAGCCTGCTTTTTGCTATATATTTTATGAATACTATGAAACAAATTATTAAACTAATCCACTGCAACCAACATGGCAAACTATTGTAGCCATATAGCTGACATTATATATATATTTGTTTCACTTGTAGTGGAAGAAGCCGTGAAAAGAGACATTGTATTTCTCATTGATACATCTGTGTTACTACTATTGTACCTATTGTATCTGCTAATGGATAACGTTAGGTTTTATTTTCCAGTTTTGCCAAAACTATTGGGCAAGAAAGACATTGTGTTCCTCATTGATGCATCGGATAATGTCCAGAACACAGACTTTCATCATGTCCGTGATTTCATCACATGGGTACTGGGGAATCTTGGACTTGGACGTGATGGAATACAAGTGGGTCTGGTGCAGTACAGCAATTATGCAGAGACTGAATTCTATCTGAACACTTATTCTTCAGAAGATGAAATTGTCACTCACATGCAAGGGCTTAGACAGAGGGGTGGGATGCCACTTAATACAGGGGCAGCTCTGGACTACGTCCTTACGAATCACTTCAGCAGATCCTCGGGAAGCAGGAAAGACGAAGGAGTTCCTCAGATATTGGTGCTGATCATGGCTGGAAGAGCCAGGGATTACCCCAGGCACTCGGCAGATGCACTGAAGCGAGCTGCTGTCACCGTCGTTGTTGTGGGAACTCGGGACACAGACCCAGCGCAGGTGAAGGAGATCGCAAGCCAGCCCAGTTTGAGCCACAATGTGGAGGAATTCCGCTCTCTGCCCAACGTACAAGATCAGCTGATGGTATCATTGTCAACTCTGCCCGCTGCACGAGAAACCACTCGCCAACTACCCACAGTTCCCATCAGACCAGGTACCCCACTTAATCTGCTGTGTTTGTCGTGTAATCTCTTCAACTTGTGTTTGTTGTGTAACTTCTACAACTTGTGTTTGTTGTCCTTAGACACGAAGGAGTTCTACACAAGGTTTTAATGCTGGATAAAAAATTCTAGTGTTTCTGGCATTGATGTCGTTAATGACATGTTTTATTTGATCAATGTTTTTATGTTGTCAGGTAACTTAAGGGTCTCTCTCACTTGGGCGTAATTTGCACGTCATTTACGCGCCATCATTTACACGTCACGAGGAGCGTGTCGTGACGCGCACGTGATGCTCGCATAGCGTGAATTACATGCGCCTGTCACGTGGTGAGGCGTGGTGGTGTAGGCAGTGACGCGGGGTCGCGCGCGGGGTCCCAGGATATTGTGATTCACAAAATGTTCGCGTGCCACCTGCAAATGACGCCCGAGTGGGACTGGCCCTTTAGTGTAAGGTAACGTGTTGATTTTCAACCTACATGGAGCATTATTAAACAGTGACTACAAAGGTTATTTGGAACCAGGCTGTAACATGGGATTAGGACAATAAAACCAGGCTAGTGATTGCAAAAACACTTCGGAGTGAACGGAGTGGACAAGGGTGGTTGAATATTGTATAGTTCATGGGATGTAAACCGGAAGAACAGTGGGCGACACAGCGGTCGATTTACTGCCTTACAGCGACAAAGATCCGGGTTCAATCCTGACTACGGGTGCTGTATGTGCAGAGTTTGTACGTTCTCCCCGTGACCCGCTTGGATTTGCTCAGAGATCTTCGATTTTTTTCCCACACTCCAAAGACGTACAGGTTTGTAGGTTAATTGGCTAGGTATGAATGTAAAATTGTCCCTAGTGTGTGTAGGATAGTGTTATTGGCAGGGATCGCTGATCAGTGCGAAATTAGTTGGCCAAAGGGCCTGTTACCACGCTGTATCTCTAAACTAAACAAAACTAAACTAAACTCAAACTCCTCTCTCTTCGAAGTGAGGGGGAAGAGCTTGTCATGTACTTCCATTATATTGAAGTACACCTTTGAGTCAAAGAGGAGGATCCGATAGGTCTGGCCATTCATTGTGATAATAGACAATAGACAATAGGTGCAGGAGTAGACCATTGAGGGAGTGCAGCGTAGGTTTACAAGGCCCTTCAAGCCAGCACTACCATTCAATGTGATCATGGCTGAACATCCCCAATCAGTACCCCGTTCCTGCCTTCTCCCCATATCCCCTGAATCCGTATTTCTAAGAACCCTATCTAGCTCTCTTGAAAGCATCCAGAGAACCCGCCTCCACCGCCCTCTGAGGCAGAGAATTCCACAGACTCACCACTCTCTGTGAGAAAAGGTGTTTACTCATCTCCGTTTTTAAATGGCTTACTCCTTATACCTAAACTGTGGCCCCCGGTTCAAGACTCCCCTAACATCGGGAACACGTTTCCTGCCTCTAGCGTGTCCAAACCCTTAATAATCTTATATGTTTCAATGAGATTGCCTCTCATCCTTCTAAACTCCAGAGTGTACAAGCCCAACTGCTCCATTCTCTCAGCATATGAGAGTCCTGCCATTCCGGGAATTAACCTTGTAAACTTACGCTGCACTTCCTCAATAGCAAGAATGTCCTTCCTCAAATTAGGGGACCAAAACTGGATACAATACTCCAGGTGTGGTCTCACTAGGGCTCTGTACAACTGCATAACTGCTTGATGGCAAAAACAGGAAAGCAGACTATTATCTAAATGGTGGCCGATTCGGAAATGGGGAGATGCAGCGAGACCTGGGTGTCGCATTTGGAGTATTGTGAGCAGTTTTGGGCCCTATATCTGAGGAGGGCTGTGCTGGCATTGCAGAGGGTCCAGAGGAGGTTTCCGAGAATTATCTCATGGATGATTTGGTTATTGTATGATGAGTGTTTAGCAGGACAGGGCACTGGGGGGCAGTGTTAGCTGTGAGGAAGATGCTCGGAGACTGCAAGGTGACTTGGATAGGCTGGGTGAGTGGGCAGATGTTTGGCAAATGCAGTATAATGTGGATAAATATGAGGTTATCCATTTTGGTGGCAAAAACGGGAAAGCAGACTATTATCTAAATGGTGGCCGATTGGGAAAGGGGGAGATGCAGCGAGACCTGGGTGTCATGGTACACCAGTCATTGAAGGTAGGCATGCAGGTGCAGCAGGCAGTAAAGAAAGCGAATGGTATGTTGGCTTTCATAGCAAAAGGATTTGAGTATAGGAGCAGGGAGGTTCTACTGCAGTTGTACAGGGTCTTGGTGAGACCACACCTGGAGTATTGCGTACAGTTTTGGTCTCCAAATCTGAGGAAGGACATTATTGCCATAGAGGGAGTGCAGAGAAGGTTCACCAGACTGATTCCTGGGATGTCAGGACTGTCTTATGAAGAAAGACTGGGTAGACTTGGTTTATACTCTCTACAATTTAGGAGATTGAGAGGGGATCTTATAGAAACTTCTTAATGGGTTGGACAGGCTAGATGCAGGAAGATTGTTCCCGATGTTGGGAAGTCCAGGACAAGGGGTCACAGCTTACGGATAACGGGGAAATCCTTTAAAACCGAGATGAGAAAAACTTTTTTCACACAGAGAGTGGTGAATCTCTGGAACTCTCTGCCACAGAGGGTAGTTGAGGCCAGTTCATTGGCTATATTTAAGAGGGTGTTAGATGTGGCCCTTGTGGCTAAAGGGATCAGAGGGTATGGAGAGAAGGCAGGTATGGGATACTGAGTTCGATGATCAGCCATGATCATATTGAATGGCGGTGCAGGCTCGAAGGGCCGAATGGCCTACTCCTGCACCCAATTTCTATGTTTCTATAAGAACCTCTTTGCTCCTGTATTCGATTCCTCGCGTTATAAAGGCCAACATGCCATTTGCTTTCTTCACTGCTTGTTGTCCCTGCATGCTTACTTTCGTAGACTAATGTACAAGGATCCCTTGATCCCGTTGTACTTCCCCTTTTCCCAACTTGACGCCATTTAGATATTAATCTGCCTTCCTGTTTTTGCTACTAAAGTGGATAACCTCACATTTATCCGCTTAAACTTCATCTGCCATACATCTGCCCACTTCCCAACCTGTCCAAATTACCCTGCATACTCATAGCATCCTCCTCACAGTTCACACTGCCACCCAGCTTTGTGTCATCTGCAAATTTGCTAATGCTACTTTTAATCCGTTCATCTAAATCATTCATCTATATTGTAAATACCTGTGGTCCCAGCACCGAGCCTTGCGATACCCCACTAGTCACTGCCTGTCATTCTGAAAGGGAACTATTTATCCCGTCTTTGTTTCCTGTCTGCCAAACACTTATCTATCCATGTCAGCTTTCTACCCCCAATACCATGTGCCCGATCAGCCATGATTGAATGGTGGAGTAGACATGATGGGCTGAATGGCCTACACGTTTCTATAAGATACCCTCTCATCCTTCGAAATTCCAGTGAGTACAAGCACAGTCTTTCCAATCTTTCCTCATATGACAGTCCCGCCATCCCGGGGATTAACCTCGTGAACCTATGCTGTATTGCCTCAATAACTAGGATGTCCTTCCTCAAATTAGAAGACCAAAATGGCACACAATAACCCAGATGTGGTCTCACCAGGCCCCTGTACAACTGCAGAACGACCTCTTTGCTCCTATACTCAAATCCTCTCAGGTATCCCTCCCTATCTTGTCCTCCAATATACTGGACATGTTTCCTCCTCCCTCTGCAGACTTGGTGCAGGACCTTGATCCACAATGTGGTTACATCCCATTTGCCTCCACAGATGCTGCATGAGCTGCTGAGTTCTTTCAGCAGTTTTATTTTCACTCCGGATTCCAGCACTTACGGTCTTCCGTGTATCCGAGCAGCAAAAATGAGCTTTGTTAGTGATAGCCACAACTCAACATCACTATAATCTTCTCGTATTGGTTAAAATTGAATTAACTTCAAACAATGAATAAGCAAGGAACCAACACTCAGTTCTGCTAATGCATGACACCAGATTCCCAAAACAGACTCAGTACTACAAAGAGAATTCAGATCAAGTGACTAATGGTGTTCAAATGTGGTCGGTGCTGGGGCCGCTAATCTTCATGTTTTATGTAGATGATTTGGATGAGGGAATTGAAGGCTTTGTGGTTATGTTTGAGGATGATACAAAGAGAGGTGGAGGGGCAGATAGTGTAGAGTTAGCAGGAAGTCTGTCGAAGGACTTGGACAGGCTGGGAGAGTAGCAGATGGAATACAGCATAGCAAAGTGTGCAGTCATTCATCTTGGTAGTAGGAATAAAGGCGTAGACTATGTTCTAAATGGGAAGAGGTTTCGGAAATCGGATATACTAAGGAGGATTCCCAAAAAGGTTAATTTGCAAGTTGAATCAGTAATGAAGTATGCAGAGGCAATGTTAGCACTTATTGTAATACTGAGGCACTGGTCAGATCGCATTTGGAGTATTGTGAGCAGTTTTGGGCCCTATATCTGAGGAGGGCTGTGCTGGCATTGGAGAGGGTCCAGAGGAGGTTTCCGAGAATTATCTCATGGATGATTTGGTTATTGTATGATGAGCGTTTAGCAGGACAGGGCCTGTACACGCTGGGGATAAGAAGGATGGGAGGGTCCCTTATTAAATCTTACCGAATAAGGAAAGGCCTGGATGAGTGGATGTGGAGAGGGTGTTTCCACTAGTGGGAGAGTCTAGAACCAGAGTCATAGCTTCTGAATAAAAGGACATACTTTTATAAAGGGGATGAGGAGGAATTTCTTTCATCAGAGGGTGGTAAATCTGTGGAATTCATTGCCATAGACGGCTGTGGATGCCAAGTCATTGGGTATTTTTAAAGTGGCGATTCACAGATTCTTGATTAGTATGGGTGACAAAGGTTATGGGCAGGAGAATGGGGTTGAAAGGGAAAGATAGATCGGCCATGATTGAATGGCGGAGTAGTTCAGCTTAATTCTGCACCTCTTGAACTTATGAAAAGTGTAATATTCTGCCAATCCTGCTGTTTCAGGAAGTCATATTTTCCAAGATGTAGAGGTTAGAAATTCCAAGGTAGAATTAGAAATGGTTAGAAATTCCAAGATAAGAATCAATGTTAGCTGTGAAATTCATCATATCAATCACAATCACAATAATACTTTATAAGCCATGTATGTTTTGCAACATACGAGGAATTTAATTTGCCAAGTCAGTCACACAAATAAAAATCAACGGAACACACAAAACAAATTTTAATATAAACATCCACCACAGTGACTCCTCCACATTCCTCTATGATGGAAGGCTAAAAAAAAGTTCAAATCTGTTCCATTCATTGTTCTCTCGTGGTCGGGGGCCTCGAGCCTTCCGTTGATGGGACGATCTTGACCTCCGTAGCCCGCAGCGTTTGGGCCCTCCGCATCGGGGCGATCAGCTCCTACATCGGGGGGATGTCAGCTCCCTCGCACCGGCAATCGGACCCTGGTCGGGACTGATGAAACCTCTGTGTCATTGGAGCTCCCGACATCCACGGCCTCTCGTGTGACTGCGAGCTCCCGATGTAAAACCCCAGTCAAGGGATTGACTCCGATGTTAAGTCTATGCCCCACGGCAGGGCTCAAGGTCAGTCTGAGGAGGCCTCCAACTCCATCGATGGTAGGCCGCAGATCGACCAGAGATGCGATCCGGAAAATAATCGCATCTCCGGCAAGGTAAGAAACTGAAAAAAAGTTTCCCCTAACCCCCACCCCCCACATAAAACAAATTGGATAACATTTACACAAACTTAACACACTCTAAAAATTAAAAAAAGATTAAAAAAAGACAGATTGCCAATCATATCAGAGTAACTATGGGTTAACACAATAGACAGGATGTAGATGTCAGATCAACATCGATGTGTGCATTCAGACAGGCATGTTTTTAAGTCTTTGATTTAAAAATATACATAGCTGAGCTTTGCAGCACGTCCATTTGTAATAGCCGCCACACTCGTGTGGAATGGGCATGGGTCTTGGGGCCTTCTGCCAACGTGCTTTCAAGCTGCCTGGACATAGAAACATAGAAACATAGAAATTAGGTGCAGGAGTAGGCCATTCGGCCCTTCGAGCCTGCACCGCCATTCAATATGATCATGGCTGATCATCCAACTCAGTATCCCGTACCTGCCTTCTCTCCATACCCCCTGATCCCCTTAGCCACAAGGGCCACATCTAACTCCCTCTTAAATATAGCCAATGAACTGGCCTCAACTACCCTCTGTGGCAGAGAGTTCCAGAGATTCACCACTCTCTGTGTGAAAAAAGTTCTTCTCATCTCGGTTTTAAAGGATTTCCCCCTTATCCTTAAGCTGTGACCCCTTGTCCTGGACTTCCCTAACATCGGGAACAATCTTCCTGCATCTAGCCTGTCCAACCCCTTAAGAATTTTGTAAGTTTCTATAAGAAACTTGATAGATGACATTGTGTGGAATGCAGCCGGAGAGACAAGAGTTGCAATGATTGTGAGATCCTATGGAATTCATTGAGGATCAAAAATTTGCAGATTAGGAGGGCAAGTTTTTCCAAATATATATTTGGATTAGTTTATTGTCTGTCGTTATTTATATGTTTTAAATTAACATTTTGCTTTTCAATGCTTACATTTTTTTTTGACCACTTTAATTTGTTATTTGAATGCCAATCATTTTTAAATCTCCCACACTCCAAAGACATATAGGTTTGTAGGTTAATTGGCTTGGTATAAGTGCAAATTGTCCCTGGTGTGTGTAGGATCATGTTGGTGTGCGGGGATCGCTGGTCGGTGTGGACTCGGTGGGCCAATCATTTTTAAATGCCACTTTTATTTTGTCAGAAACCTGATAAACTATATTTAGCTTTTAAATTGGCAAAGCCCGACTTCCAGCTTTGTCATCTATCAAAGCATATCGGAGAATGAGGTCTCAGCACCTCATCAGCAACAGCCCAATCCTGTTGGGGCCATTCTGTTGGACACAAGGATTGCAAAGAATGTCCATTAATGGAAAGAGGAATGTCCATTAAAGGAAAGAAAGAGAATGCCCATAAATGGAAAGAAAAATGGAAAGAGTACTTAAACTATCTTCTTCTTAGCGAGTCCACACACGAGATTAGAAGTCTTCTCGGCATCTGCATACAATGGTGTCTGCCTTGTGCTTCTTGTGCGTAAAGCGATGGAAAGATTGGTGGAAACAGGGCCGCAACGTGAACGCTCTTTCCTTGACCCCATTTAAACTATGATTAAGTCCTATCGCATTGCACAATGGTGCTGATTCATGGATGATTTTCCTGTTTGCGGTGAGTAAGTTATTTGGAGAGGACGCATTGGAAAATGAGTGAAGTTTGTGATTGCATTGTTGATTGTGATGACAGTGGAACGTCTTCTACTTTTGTGGAAATATTGACCAAGGCTTGTTGTCATCTCTGCTGCTTGTACACTGCCCGCAATAAATGATATTGTGTCTTTATTCCAGCTGGTGCAAACAAGAGAGATATAGTGTTCCTTATCGATGGATCAGATAACGTTGGGGCCACAAACGTTCAGTTTGTCCGCGAGTTTCTCACCAGCATAATCGAGAACCTCGACATTGGAAGTGACAGAGTTCAGATTGGCCTGGTACAGTACAGCAATTATGCAGAGACTGAGTTCTACCTGAACACCTACTCTTCAGAAGATGAGATCACGTCACACGTGGAAGGGTTTCAATTAAGAGGAGGAACAACATTGAACACTGGGGCAGCATTGGATTATGTCCTTAGAAACCACTTCACCAAATCGTCAGGTAGCAGAAAGGGCAAGGGTGTTCCCCAGTTATTGATACTCATCACTGCTGGGAGATCCAGAGACCATATCAAACCATCCGCTGATGCGCTGAAGCAAGCTGCTATAACGATCTTTGCCGTACGAACTGGGAACGCAGACACAGAGCAGCTAACGGAAGTGGCGAGTGACCCCAGTTTGCTCTTCAGCGTGGTGGAATTTCGCTCTTTGCCACATGTGATTGAACAAGTGATGACACCAATGGCTACGCTGACTGTCTCTCAAGTCCCTACCGAAAGTCCAACCGTTCCGAGCAAACAAGGTACTTCAAACTTTCTGTTGTACACAGTGCTATTGTACTTGTTGTCACACCTGTAGAATTCTAACTTACATTCTGCATCAAAACTAATTAATCAATAGCTAATTGGTACCATCAGCAATAATAATCATGTGAGTTGCTCTTGCCGTGGCTGATTGTATCACATTATATGCATATAAAATTAAAATGAATGGACCAACAAGGGGAGTGTACTCGATGTGCAAAATGCACTCCTTGCATCAAATTTATCCTTAATGTCTTCCCTTATCATTACAACTGAAGCTGTATTCAAGTGATCTCAGAGAAAAAAGTAGCCAGGAGTTACAAATGAAAGAACTTTACAGGTGGTGACTGTTCAGTTGTGTATATGGCCATTTTCTTCCGAAATTGACTCCGGAAAGGCATAAAACAAATAACTCGGCTCCCATTTACCTAAACCAAATTTGGTGTTCCACAGGGTGGGAGAACCTTACAAATACAATAGTCAGGAAAGGATGTCAGAGGTGATAGGAGCAGAATTAGGCCATTCAGCCCATCAGGTCTACTCCGCCATTCAATCATGGCTGATCTATCTTTCTCTCCGCCCGCCATTCTCCTGCCTTCAACCCGTAACCCCTGACACTCGTACTAATTATGAATCTATCTATCTCTGCTTTAAAAATATCCAGTGATTTGGCCTCCACCGCCCTCTGACTAAAGGTTACCAGATTCTGCGGGTGATGGATACAGTGGGAGATCGATAGATTGAACATCCTCTATTTCAATTGTTGCTTATAGACACTATGGCAGTACAAATGTGAAGGCACCACTGTCAAGAGTGTGATGCCTGATGCCAGTCCGTTTGTGTTGAATGTGCAACAATGCATGGTGAGCAATTTGCAATGTCGAAACTCTTCTGTCTTCTCCCTTACACCTCAGCCTCCTTAAGGGCCTTTTTTCACAACCTTTTTTCACAACCTTTTTTCCTCGTGGACATTTTTCATCGTTGAAAAAACGCCCCGACCTACTTGATGCCACGAGTACCTACGATTAGCATCACAACCTACCTACAACCTCCTACGACCTCCTACGATCTCATGACGACCATGCTGCGAGTATGAGCCGGGGGCAAACTCGGCAGAGGTCGTGAGTTAGGTCGTGAAAGTGGGACAGGCCCTTTATTCTTAACCTTTCCTTATCTTTCCTTTCTTTCATCCAACCTTTCATTCTCCAGCCGATATCAGGCCTTTTAACCATTTTATTTAAGACAGAGAAGAGGTGATTTTTCCTTCTACTGGAGGATAGGGAATCTTTGATGCTCTCTCCTTTCCAAACTCAACTATGATGCCTGAACTCTTCCCCCCATGTCCATTCCATTGTCCTTTCCACCAAACATGATTCCCTGTCCTCTGCTCCCGCAACCCCAATCCTGTGTTTGTTCCTCCTCCTTGTTCTCTTTCTTCCCCAAATCCAATTCACCTCTTTTTCCTCTTTGATACACACTCTGTCCCTGTCCTGTCTCTGTCCTACCCATTCTTAATCTCTGTCCTCTCCTCCTCTCATCCTGTTCCTATTCTTGCGCAATTTCACTCCAATCCCAGGTTTAGTATTGCTCTCCCAAACCAAGCTGATTTTTTGTGTTGTCCTTTCTTCAATCCCTTTGATTAAATATATTATCTCTCCAGGTCTGAGTCATAAGCTCATGTCTTCTCCATCCTGATCTTCTCACGACTGCACTTCAATCTTATTTCTGCCCTCCCACAAACTTTTCTTATCTCCCTTCTCCCATGGCCAAACATACTTAAAGCTGCCATAGATGGGAGTCTACAAATTGATGCTGGAAGCGGTACAATGGGCCCCATGGATGATAGCGTGCAGAGGAAGCAACAAACCGGAGGACTGGGAGAAATTTAGAACTCAACAGAGGAGGACAAAGGGGTTAAACAAAGTGGGGGGAGGGGGGGAGAGCATGAAAGAAAGCTTGCAGGGAATATATAAACTGACTCTAAAAGCTTTTTTAGATCTGTTAAAGGGAAAAGATTAGTGAAGACAAATGTAGGTCTCTTACAATCAGAGACAGGTGAATTTATAATGGGAAACAAAGAAATGGCAGAACAGTTAAACAAATACTTTGGTTCAGGCTTCACTAAGGAAGACACAAGCAAGCTCCCAGAAATACCAGGTGACTGAGCATCTAGTGGGAGGGAGGAACTGAAGGGAATCCACATTAGTCAGGAAATAGTGTTAGGTAAATTGTTGGGACTGAAGGAAGATACATCCCCAGGGCCTAATGGCCTGCGTCCCAGGGTACTCAAGGAGGTGGCCCTATAAATTGTGGATGCATTGGTGTTCATTTTCCAATGTTCTCTCAACTCTGGATCAGCTCCTGTAGACTGGAGGGTATTCAATGTAACCACACTTTTTAAGAAAGTAAGGAGAGAGAAAACAGGGAATTATAGACTAGTTAGTCTTACATCGGTAGTGGGGAAGATGCTTTAGTCGATTGTTAAAGATGATATAGCAGCGCATTTGGGAAGCAGTGACAGGATCAGTCAACGTCAGCATGGACCTTTGAAGGGGAAATCATGCTTGACGAATCTTTTGGAATTTTTTGAGGATGTAACAAGTAGAATGGATAAGGGAGAGCCAGTGGATGTCGTGTATCTGGACTTTCAAAAAGTGTTTGACAAGGTCCCACACAAGAAATTACTGTGCAAAATTAGAACACATGGTATTGAGGGTAGGGTGTTGACATGGATAGAGAACTGGTTGGCAGACAGGAAGCAAACAATAGGAATTAACAGGTCCTTTTCAGAATGACAGGAAGTCACAAGTGGGGTGCCGCAAGGCTCGGTGCTGGGACCCCAGATATTTACAATAAATATTAACGATTTAGATGAGGGAATTAAATGTGATATCTCCAAGTTTGCGGATGACATAAAGCTGGGTGGCAGTGTGAGCTGCGATAAGGATGCTATGAGGCTGCAGGGTGACTTGGATAGGTTAGGTGAGTGGGCAGATGCATGGCAGATGCAATGTAATGTGGATAAATGTGAGGTTATCCACCTTGGTGGCAAGAACAGGATTGCAGATTATTATCTGAATGGTGTCAGATTAGGAAAAGGGGGAGGTGCAACAAGACCAGAGTGCCCTTGTACATCAGTCACTGAAAGTAAACATGCAGTACAGCAGGCAGTGAAGAAAGCTAATGGCATGTGGTGCTGGGTCGAAGGGCCGAATGGCCTATACCTGCAACTCCAACTTCAAAGAATATTGTACTTGCACTTCTAGATCCCTCTGCTCTACAACACTCCCCAGACCCCTGCTATTCATCGTGTAGGTCCTGCCCATATTAGACCTCCCAAAATGCAACACCTCAAATTTCTCTGTATTAAATTCCATCAACCATTCCTCTGCCCACCTGGCGAACTGATCAAGATCCTTCTGCAATTTTTCACAACCATCTTCACTATTTGCAAAACCGCCCACTTTTGTATCATCAGCAAACTTGCTAATCTTGCCTTGTATGTTCTCATCCAAATCATTGATGTAGATGACAAACAGTGACGGGCCCAGCACTGATCCTTGAGGCACACCACTAGTCACAGGCATCCAGTCTGAGAAGCAACCTTCCACCATCACCCTCTGCTTCCTTCCATAAAGCCAATTTTCTATCCATTCAGCTATCTCTCCTTGGATCTGACGCAATCTAATCTTCCAGAACAGCCTAGCAAGTGGAATCTTGTCGAATGTTTTGCTGAAGTCTATCTGTACAACATCTATAGCTCTGCCCTCATCAACCTTTTTGATCACGTCTTCAAAAAGCTCAATCAGATTTGTGAGACATGACCTCTCATGTACAAACCGTGCTGACTTCCCTAATCAGCCCTTGTCCATCTAAATGCATGTATATCCTATCCCTCAGAATACTCTCTAGTAACTTTCCAACTACAGATGTTAGGCTCACCAGCCTATAGTTCCCAGCCTTTTCCCTGCAGCCCTTCTTGAAAAGAGGCACAACATTTGCCACCCTCCAGTCTTCCGGCACCTCTCCTGTATTTAAGAACGACTCGTAAATTTCAACCAGGGCTCCCGCAATTTCCTCTCTAGTTTCCCACATTGTCCTCGGATATATCTGATCAGCACCTCTTCGACGGAAACACTGACTACTCTCAAGACACTTCCATTGACTGCCCCAAGTTCTTCCATCCTCCTGTCTTTCTCTTCGATAAATGCTGAGGAAAAATACTCATTGGGGACCTTGCCCATCTCCCGTGGCCCAACACAGAGGTGATCACTTTCGTTCCCGAGGGGTCCGACTCTCTCTCTCATTACCGTTTTCCCCCTCTTAGGATTGTCCTTAATACTATCTCTCAGAGCATTCTGCAGGCCCCTTTTTGCCCTTCTGATTTTCTTTTTTAGTTTGCTCCTTAGTTCCCAAAACTCTTCCAGGAATACACTTGATCCCAGCTGCCTAAACCTGTCCCATGCATCCTTCTTATTCTTGACCAGTGGTTACTGCTCGACAGAACTCCTATAAACAATGCAAACATAATTTGCCTTTTACATAGTACATTGACTTTGCCCACTTATCTTCCTGAATGTCCTCCAAACGATAACAGCTTCTAACCTCGCTAATGCTCCCTCGCCAGTTCATTCTCGGGGAATCTGTTCATCCTAAAATAGCACCGGTTACACCTAACCAAAACTTCTAGAGTATGAGCAGATAATTATTTGTGTGTAGTAAATCTGAAACCAAGATTGAGACTGCCAGTTCAAGTGGGCAATCAAATCTTTTTTCTGGAGAAAATGGATGGGTGACAGTTTTGGGTCAGGACCCTCTTGAGCAAATCCAGAAATACTGCTTGACCAGCTGAGTTACTCCAGCATTTTGTGTCTATCTTTAGTATAAACCAGCTCCTTTTTATTACATGAAAAATTTAATGATACCTTCTCACATGAGACAGGGAAATTTCCCAACCATTCCACCCAATATTTCTGTTTCAATGAAAGCCACAGTAAAAAAGGCTAATTTGTCATCATACCATTTTCTGCTCTGTAACCTCTGACAGTCTAACTTGGCTGCCATGTTCAATGAAACTGCCCCAAACTGGATGCTGATTATTAACTTGCTGGTTTTGAAACCTGTGGGAATATCTGGAGCATGTCAGGTGCTACGTCAATACTGGGACTTTCTCAGTATAACTATTACATTTAATGAATTTAATGAATTTGTATTCAGAATTAAGTCATGTTGACATATGGCTTAAAAAGTATCTAATATTTTGATGAAACTTCGAAATATTCTTTGTTGATTTAATAGATCAATCTTAATACTTTGGTTAAAACAGACCGACTTTGAAAATATATTGGCACGCAGTTTATTATAGGTTTGCTTCTTCCTTTGCCAAATGATTAAAAGAACGACGGAGTCATACAGCACATAAACAGGCCTTTGGCCCAACTCATCCTTGCCAGCCAAGATGCCCTATCTAAGATGGTTCCATTTGCCCATGTTTTGGCACATATTGCTATCAACCTTTTCAATCTATGTATCTATCCATGTGTCTTTTACATGCTGCCCTGGTACCAGTCTCACCAACCTCCTCTGGGTGCCTGTTTCATATACCCATCACTCTGAGTGAAAAAGTTGCCCCTCAAGTTCTAAATTTATCCCCCCCCCCCCCTCATCTTCCACCTCTTTTCTATGGTTCTTGATTCCCCTGCTTTGGGTTAATTCTGCATTACTCTATAAGATCACCCGACAGGCTCCTGTACCCCAAGGAATACAGTCTTTGCCTGCCCTTCCTCTCCATATAGTTCAGGTCCTCAAGTCTTGGCAACATCTTTGTAAATCTTCTCTACACTCCTTCCAGCTTAATGAGTTACTTCCTACAGCACAGTAGTCAAAACTGAACATAATTCTTCAAAGGTAGCCTCATCAACATTTTGTACAACTGAATTGTTTTCACTATCATAGTCAGTGTTTTCAGTAGAGCTCTCAAACTGCACAATGCAACGACTTGGGGTCATCCAGAGCCTTCAGTCTTTTATTTTTCATTTGTTTTCTTTGCCTTCACTGGCACACCTAAGGTCCACATTCTTGTCTTCAAAGCTTTCCACAATCCTGCAATACTTTCTGTGATTTTCCTTACAAATAAGACTCGGTCTGAACACAACCATTCTATAACTATACATCCCTCTCCTTTGTTCCAATCTATCAAAAATGGGGTGTGGGTCCCTAGATGTATTCAAGAGAGAGTTAGCTATAGCTCTTGGGGCTAATGGAATCAAGGGATATGATGAGTAAGCAGGAATGGGGTACTGATTCTGGATGATCAGCCATGATCATATTGAAGGGTGGTGCTGGCTGGAAGAGCCAAATGGCTACTCCTGCACTTATTTTCTATGTTTCTATAATAGGAGCAAACAACTTACATTCTTGTATAAAACTGAATACTAGGGTACAAATTCCCAAAATAGCAGGTGGGGAATTTGAATTAAAAATGGGAAATAAATGAAAGGAAATATTTTTTTTAAGTGGTGGCCATAGAAGATGTCAAATTATCAAACCAAACAGAAAACGCTAGGAACACTCACAAGTCAAACAGCATCCTTGGGAAGAGAATTCGAGTTAATTTTTAAGGTTGAAAACTGTCCGATTGTTCCCGCCTTTTCAGTTTTAATTTCAGAATTCCAGTATTAGCAGTTTTCTTGAATGTGGTCATGCATATGCCTCTCAAAAGTCTTCCAGAGAGGTAAATTTGACTTCCTTACCTGGCCTCTGAAATGCGCTCATCTGAGGCAATTAAGGGTTTAGTTTAGTTGAGTTTAGAGATACAATGTGGAAATAGGACCTTCGGCCCATTGAGTCCGTGCCGACCAGTGATCATCCATACACTAGTTCTACCCTACACACTAGGGACAGTTTACAGAAGCCAATTAACCTGCAAACCTGCACGTCTGTGAAATGTGTGAGAAAACCAGAGCACTCGGAGGAAATCCATGCACTCAAAAGTACAAATGATCGGCACGGTGGCGCAGCGGTACAGTTGCTGCCTGACAGTTCTTTCGGCGCCAGAGACCCAGGTTCGATCCCGACTACGGGTGCTGTCAGTACGGAGTTTGCACGTTCTCCCCGTGACCTTGTGGGTTTTTTCCGAGATATTTGGTTTCCTCCCACATTCCAAAGATGTACAGGTTTGCAGGTTAATTGGCTTTGTATGAATGGAAATTGTCCCTAGTATGTGTAGGATAGGATCGGTGTGGACTTGGTGGGCCGAAGGGCCTGTTCCCCTGCTGTATTGCTAAACTAAACTAAACTAAACTACACTAAACTAAACTAAACTAAACTAAACTAAACTAAACTAAACTTTGTACAGACAGCACCTGTAGTCAGGATCAAACACAGGTTCCGAGTGCTGCGCCACAGTGCCACCCCTAGATGGAAATAAATGCTGGCCCAGTTGTAAAAGCACACATCCCTTGACTATATGATCCAATGAAACCCTTTTGTCCATGTTGTAACATGTCCACCATGTTTTATTGATGAAGTTTGAATGGCACGTAAACCATGAAGGTTTTTATTGATTTATTCCGTTTTAGGTGCCATTTATATGGCATCAGTTTTCTTCCTCTTGCATCATGTTGCACCTCTTGCAATGTTTGTGCCTTTCAGCTCCCTCCTTCCAAAAATTCCTCATAAATTCTTTGTTCCTTGTCATGTCTCCTTCCAATCCTTCCTGAAAGTTGGCCCCTTTGGCCGGGATCCAGTAAGTTGGCCGAACGTGTTTCTCCTCATTTCTGAGCATTGTTCTTCTTCAAAGTTGTTTTCGGATTTTCTGTGATGTAATAACTCAGGCTATTGAAATGAAAATTGCTACTTACATAGCTGTGTACACATACAATGAAAATGTACTGTGGAATATAATGCATATTGTTCCAGTTTTGCCTGATGAAGAGAACAAGAGAGATATTGTTTTCCTTATCGACGGATCTAACAGCATTGGACAGACAAATTTTTATTTCGTCCGCGATTTTCTTGCAAGTATAATTCAAAATCTCAACGTTGGAAGTGACGGAATCCAAGTAGGTCTGGTGCAGTACAGCACGCATGCAGAAACTGAATTCTACCTGAACTCCTACCTATCAAAAGCTGAAATGTTGTCTCACATAAGAGGACTGAGGCTGAAAGGTGGGACAAGAATTAATACAGGCGCAGCGTTGGATTATGCTTATAGATACCATTTCATCAACTCTGCTGGAAGTAGGAAGCAAAAAGGTGTTCCTCAGATATTGGTCATCCTGACTGGTGGGCGATCGAACGATGACGTAAAGCCACCTGCAGATACGATGAAGCGAGCCGCCATAATGAATATTGCAATCGGAGTTAAGAACGCTGACTCAGTACAGCTGGAAGGCATTGCAGTAGATCCCAGTCTAGTCTTCACTTCAAAAACATTCTCTTCTTTACCAAATATAGAAGAAGAGTTGACAACACTTTTGTTGACTCTACCAGCCCTCAGAGCAATCCCTGAACCAACTGCTCCAACGAAACAAGGTACCGTATTTGATTTTTTAAAAATCTGTTGTGCTGAATGTTCTGTATAAGATTTGTGCGAGCAAACGTCTTTAATACCAGGGAATCTTTCAATATTGTGCACACTTTAACCAAGAAAAATGTAATGTCATGATGATCACAAGAAAAACCAACATGATATTAAATTAAGCTGTAATCAGGCAACTGAATCATCCTACCACAACCAGAGAGCACTGCTGAACTACTATCTACCTCTTTGGTGACCCTCGGACTATCCTTGATCGGTCCTTGCAGGCTTTACCTTGCACTAAACGTTATTCCCTTATCATATATCTATACACTGTAAATGTCTCGATTGTAATCATGTATTGTCTCTCCGCTGTATAGTTAGCGCACAACAAAAGCTTTTCATTGTACCTCAGTAGACGTGACAATAAACTAAACTAAACTAAACTAAACTAAACTAAAGGTAGACAAAAATGCTAGAGAAACTCAACTTCAGAGGCAGCATCTATGGAGCGAAGGAAATAGGCAACGTTTCGGGTCGAAACCCTTCTTCAGACTCACTAAACTAAACTAAATGTGTTGGGGAAACTATGGCATAGAAACTGTTGCTTAAGCAAGTGTCTGATTTTAGGATATGTGCACATGGCTAGTGGGGGAAAAAATTAAGTAAATCATGGCATCTGCATTTGGTTCCTTGATGTATATTGTATCCACATTGAAGCATCCATAAACAATAAAGCCATACTAACTTACTTTTGAATTTCATCTTACTATAATTATCAAATACTAAAATACACTCAGTTCATCTCTTCTATTCATATTGTTGCGTCTGACAGCTAATGAGAATATTTATATGATAAGGAGTTTCTGTTAAATTAAAAATTCAATAGGGATTACATTAACTTTGGACAAAACAATAAATTGTGCTTGGCTCTCTATTAGTTTGAATAGGGGGCCAGGCACAATGTACTGTATATTTCAAGATTCAAGAATCAAGAGAGTTTATTGTCATGAAAATCTTGCTTTGCTTCAGCACAACTGAATAGAGTAGGCATAAATAAATACAGAACTGACCTGATCATGTGTCCATAAACCATTGAATATATACATACACACATAAATAAACAGATAAAGTGCAATGGGCTATTAATGATCAGAGTTTTGTTTGAGTTGAGTTTAATAGCCTGATGGCTGTGGGGAAGTAGCTATTCCTGGACCCGGATGTTGCAGATTTCAGGCTACTGTACCTTCTACCTGGGGAGATGAGTGTGTGGCCAGGATGGTGTGGGTCCTTGATGATGCTGACAGCCTTTTTGAGGCAGCGACTGCGATAGATCCCATCGATGGTAGGGAGGTCAGAGCCGATGATGGACTGGGCAGTGCTTGCAACGTTTTGCAGTCTTTTCCGCTCCTGGGCGCTCAAGTTGCTGAACCAAGCCACGATGCAACCGGTCAGCATGCTCTCTACTGTGCACCTGTAGAAGTTTGAGAGATTCCTCTTTGAAACACCGGCTCTCACTGATTTTACACAAGTTACTTTGAAAAACAAATGAGCAGAAAACTGCTGGGAATGTAGAAACAAATCAGTATTATGACACGCATATTAAAATGTAGACACAAAATGCTGGAGTAACTCAGCCGGACAAGCAGCATCTCTGGAGAGAAAGAATGGGTAACATTTTGGGTCAAGACCCTTCTTTCCTATACATGATATTAAATGTATTGGGTAACACAATTTGTGCTTCAACAGCATTGTTTCAAGTCCAGAAATGACTGTTCTACCCCTCAATTAGATGATAAAGAATAGTTATCTATTCTTTGTTCTCAAAGTCACAACACACCTGCCTAAGAAAATCCACTCATCTTTTGTTGCACAGTTTTCAAATTCCCTCACTTCTCCATTATCACCACCCATTGCATCCAAACACTATTCAGTATTTAGAGTTTTGTGTTCAGTTCTGGGCACCAAGTTATAGGAAAAATATTGTCAAGCTTGAATGGGTTCAGAGAAGATTTACGAAGGTGTTGCCAGGTCTAGAGGGTCTGAGCTATAGGGAGAGGTTGAGTAGGCTGTGTCTCTATTCCTTGGAGCATAGGAGGATGAGGGGAGATCTTATCGAGGTGTATAAAATCATGAGAGGAATATATTGGGTAGATGCACAGAATCTCTTGCCCAGAGTAGGGGAATCGAGGACCAGAGGACGTAGGTTCAAGGTGAAGGGGAAAAGATTTAAGAGGAATCTGAGGGGTAACTTTTTCGCACAAAGGGTGATGGATGTATGGAACAAGCTTCCAGAGGAGGTAGTTGAGGCTGGGACTATCCCAACATTTAAGGTACATGAATAGGACAAGTTTGGAGGAATATGGACCAAGCGCAGCCAGTGGGCAAGTTGGGCCGAAGGGCCTGTTTCCACACGCTATCACTCTATGCCAATAGATTTTCATTGCCAAACATTATTCACGTTGCTAATTATCTCTAATGGGCCACCTAATCAAACGTATCCTACAAATCCAGGTAAATAACGTTTCTCGGAGTTAGTTGTTATGCTAGGTCCTGGAATTTGCCATCTTCGGCTGTAGAGACATTGTCATACTCATAGAGTGATACAGTGTGGATTCAGGCCCTTCGGCCCAACTTGCCCACACCGGCCAACATGTCCCAGCTGCACGAGCTCCACCTGCCAGCCTTTGGTCCAGATCCCTCCAAACCTATCCTATCCATGCACCTGTCCAACTGTTTCTTAAAAGTTGGGATAGTCCCAGCCTCAACTACTTCCTCTAGTAGCTTGTTCCATACACCGACCACCCAGTTACTATCACTTTAGCATTTAATTTGGTAAGGTTTTCCCTTAATTTATTTATAAATTCCTCACACACTTGAACATTTATTCTCATTTTTCTACTCTCAAGACCAATCCAATGTAAATAATAATAATAATAATAATAATAATAATAATAATAATAATAATAATAATAATAATAATAATAAAAAAATAAAAAAAACCTTCTCCTCATCCCGAAAAGCTCTCAATAGTTTCAAGTTCAAGGTCAAGTTAACATTTATCGAGGTGAATTTATCTCCCCTTCTCCCCCCCCCCCCCCCCCCCCCTGCATTCTCTAAAGGACTTATCGCAACTGTGCCAGCCGTCTTTTACCTTCCTGTTCATCGCGGGTCTGAATTTCAGACAGCACTCCCCCGCTTTCCCTGGCCCCCGCCTTTACGATATGTGTGTGTGCGCGTGTGTGTGTGTGTGCGTGTGCGTGTGCGTGTGCGTGTGCGTGTGCGTGTGCGTGTGCGTGTGTGTGTGTGCGTGCTGACGGTCGATCCAGCTCGCAGTTTCATCGCTGACGGTCGATCCAGCTCGAAGTTTTTCCGGTGAGTGCCTTCGAGCTTGAAGGTTGAAGACAGTCGCTGAAAAGTCACGTTAGTGGGACAGGCCCTGTAATGTAAAAATTGTCCCTGGTGTGTGTAAATGTGTGGGAATCACTGGATCACAGACTCGGTGGGCTGAAGGGCCTATTTCCGCACTGTATCTCTGAATGAAACTCGGTAATAATATCCAATCCTTGTAAAACTTTTCTGAATCCTCCCCCAGGCCTCCTTATCCTTCCTACTTGGGAGCAGGGAGTGCTGCTCAATTTTGTCTAACCTTTATTGATTTTAATCCGTTTTACTTGGACTGAATCTGTATGTTTCTTCCAGTTGTACCCGAAGCAAGCAAGAGAGATATTATGTTCCTTATCGATGGATCAAACAATGTTGGGAATACAAATCATCAGTTCATCCGTGATTTTCTCACAAGTATCATAGAAAATCTTGACATTGGGAGAGACAGCGTTCAAGTCGGCTTGGTGCAGTACAGCAATTACGCAGAGACTGAGTTCTACTTGAATACTTATTCTTCAGAAGATGAACTTCTGTCTCACGTGAAAGGACTGAGACTGAGAGGTGGGACATCTCTGAACACTGGTGCCGCGCTAAACTATGTGCTCCAATATCACCTCACTGCATCTGCAGGAAGTAGGAAAGAGGAAGGAGTTCCTCAGGTATTAGTGGTGATCACTGCTGGAAGATCAAGAGATGATATAAGACGCCCAGCAGATGCATTAAAACGGGCTAATGTATTGGGCGTTGTTATAACAGCCAAGAACGCTGATCCAGTGGAGTTACAGGAAATGTTAATTGACCCAGGTCTGGTCTTCAGTGTGCAGGAATTCAGCTCGCTGCCAGATGTACAGGAACAATTGATGATATCACTAACGACACTGGCTGCTCCAACCGTAATTCATAAAGAGCCAATGGTAATTACTGAAGAACATACGGACAAAAGCACTGAAGGTACCGCATTGAGTTTTGTTTTCTGTTCAATTTATCATCAGTCCAGATTCCTTCCCATTAATCTGATCAGTCTGTAGAAAGGTCAAAGCCCAAAACATTGCCTGTTCATTCCCTCTCATAGAAACATAGAAACATGTGCATAGAAAGTAGGCCATTCGATCTTTCGAGCCAGCACCGCCATTCAATATGATCATGGCTGATCATCTAAAATCAGTACCCCATTCCTGCTTTTTCCTCACTCCCTCAATAGCAAGAATGTCCTTCCTCAAATTAGGGGACCAAAACTGCACACAATATTCCAGGTGTGGTCTCACTAGGGCATAGGTACATAGGTCGTAGCAGTTGTAGAGTTGACATCCTCTCCCTAACCTTTAAGGTAAGCTTGTGGGAGTAACCAGGCAGTAAGGGCGGCACAGTGCTGCAGCAATAGTAGAGATGCTGCTGCACAGAGCCAGAGACCCAGGCTTAGGATGCTGTCTGTGTGGAGATTGTACGTTCTGTCTGTGACCATGTGGGTTTCTCTAGGTGCTCCGGTTTCCTCCCACTTTCCAAAGACAAGCAGGTTTGTAAGTTAATTGGCTTCTGTAAATTGCCCCTAGTGTGCAGGATGCAAAAATAGGATAACACTAGACCAAGCGGGACCCCGTTCCTCCAACGCATTATTCCATCACTCACCCGTTCCACCACACAACCCGTTCCCCCTATGCAAAATTCCACCACAAACCCATAGCCCCAAACTGTGCCCGGCTCATTTCCCCTCATCCCCCAAAACACCCTCCCCCTCCTCTTCACCCTAAATCTTCTCTCTCCTCTCCCATCTACCCTCTTGCTGCTCCCCCCACTTCTCACCTCTCCCCTATCTCACTCCCCTACTAAACACAATGTTTAAATAACATTTCTCCTCCTCCCCTCCCCCACCCCCATCCCTCTCCTTACAACAATATAACAAATCTCTCATTGCACTGGGTGGAACACTGTTGATGGGCAGTTTATGTAAATGAGATCCCATTGTGATGTCATTGTCGGGTGGAGCGCTGTTCACGGGCAGTTTATGTAAATGAGATCCCATTGTGATGTCATTGTCGGGTGGAGCGCTGTTCACGGGCAGTTTATGTAAATTAGATTCCATTGTGACGTCATAGCTGTAACTGCCAGCAACTGCCAATGCAGTGTTCAAGTCATTCTTTCTCAAACTGGATTTTGTAAAGTTTAAAATGTGAATAACTTGTAAAATATACCATCAATCTGAACAAAACGATAAAAAAAACACACCACAAGATAATTGTGAGATAGGTGGTGCAAAAAATATAGCACTATCATGTACCGTTTTGGCGTAATTTCAGGAACACACACACACACACACACACCACACACACACACACACACACACACACACACACACACACACACACACACACACACACACACACACACACACACACACACACACACACACACACACACACACACACACACACACACACACACACACACTGAAACAAACAAGATGAGAGTTTTTGTAATATATACCAGACCCATTGAGGCCCCGGTCACACGGGAGGCCTGGTCCCTCAACGCAACCCGTTCCCCCAACACAATATTCCACCACTCATCCATAGCCTCCAACTGTGCAGGCGCAGGTCATTGCCCCCTCATCCCCAGCACTCTCTCCCCTTTCGCTTCTTTCCCCTCTCCTCCTCCCCTCCCCCAAGCCCTCCCTCATATCTCCCTCTACTTTCCCTTACCCTCAGTCAATCCCTCCCTCCTCCCATAATTCCTCCCACCTCCCTACCCTCTCATATCCCTCTATCTCCCACCTCCTCCACTCCTTACTTCCCCCTATCCCTCCCACTATCCTTCCTCACATCCCCCACTGCCCTCCTCTCCCTGTGTTCCCCACTCCCTACCCTCTCCCTCCATTCCCCCTCCACTCCCACTTTCCTTCCTCAACTCCCTCCCTTTCCCCCCTCTCCCTCCCTACCCCCTCCTCTCCCTCAATCGCCCCACCCTCCTTCCTCACCTCCCCAGGACCTCGAGGGTGCTGCTCCATTCCCTCCTTGCGTGCCCGGAGCAGCAGCGCCGCCGCCTTCAGAGCCAGGTTCAGCGCCCAGGCCTCGGATCCTCGGTACGTCCTCTCCCCGCACCCGGAGCCCGCCGCACGGGCCCGGAGCAGCAGCAGCAACGGCCGTCAGCCTCAGAGACAGCCTCAGCGCCCAGGCCCTGGATTGTCAGTGCAGCCTCTCCCTGCCCCCGGAGCTGGCCGCACGGGCCCGGAGCAGCAGCAGCAACGGCCGTCGGCCTCAGAGACAGCCTCAGCGCCCAGGCCCTGGATTGTCAGTGCAGCCTCTCCCTGCCCCCGGAGCTGGCCGCCGCTGCCCACAGACGCAGCCCCAGCCTCAATGCCAAGGCGGCGGATACCCGCAAAACGGAAGTCATCTTACCTGTGTCGCCCTTGTGAAAAAAAGATGGCAATCTGAATTCTGGAAAGGCCCCAACTGCGCAGGCATGGCTGAGGACCCGTTGGGCGCCCTTTGTGACACCAGTAAAGACAAGCACGGGAATCCTCCCCCAACAGCGCATGTATGGGTGGGGGCGCTGTTTTGTTCATTTAGGTTTTAAACATTGGTACGTTTTAAAATATACCATCAATCAGAACAAAACTTGTTTCATTTACACCACAGGACAATGGTGAGTAAGGTGGGCCAAAAATTGTAGTGCTATTGCGTACTTTTTTTGTGTAAATAGAAGTTCAACACAAAACCTGCAAACAAACAAGATGAGAGTTTTAGTAATATACTAGACTAAGTGGGTCCCGTGTTCACACAATATTTTGTGGTCCCCCAATGCAATATTTCACCTCTCCACCAATTCCAATATTGTGTGGGCTTTATGGAGTGCTGGTATGGGTTTTGCAGGGTGAAGGGACTGGTCTCCAGAGGGCTAGTATGGACATTGTGGGCCAAATGGATTCTTGGGCTGGCAGCTCAGTCCCTCAGGCCTGATGTGCTGGCAGCTCACTCACGGCTGGTGGGCTGGAAGTTGACTCACGGCTATTCCTTGAAATTATATTTCAAGCAGGGTGCAAGGCCACTAAATTCAAATCCATTTTCCTACCATTACAAGCAGGGTGCAAGGCCACCAACTTCAAGTGCAGTTTCTTATCACTTCAAGCAGGGTGCACGGCCACCGAATTCAAGTGCAGTTTCCAACCACTTCAAGCAGGGTGCAAGTCCACCAAACTCAAGTGCAGTTTCATACCACTTCAATTAGGGTGCAAGGCCACCAAATTCAAGTGCAGTTTCATACCATTTCATGCAGGGTGCAAGGCCACCACATTCAAATGCGGTTGATTCATCACCATTTCATGCAGAGTCGTGCAGGCCACCATCATCCTCAAATGCGGTTGATTCACAGCTCAGACAGAGTCAAGTGACCATCTCTCCTCCCCTCGCTAATCCTTGCCCACTCTTCCTTGCCCTCCCTCCGCCTCACTCCCTACGCCTCCCACTTCTCCTCCCCCTTCTTCCCCCCCTCCCTCCACACTCTCTCTAAACCTCTCTCCCGTCCATTCTCTTGCTCTCCACCCCAACTCTCCCTCCCCACCCTTCCCTCTCTCGGCTCCCCCCCTCCTCTACATGCACCCCCCACCCCCTCTCCACCTCTTCGCCCACCTCTCCCCCCCTCTTCCTCCCCCTTCCCCCTCCCATCCCCGCCCCCGCACCTACCCTACCTCCCCCCCCCCCGCCCCCCTCTCGGCCTCACCCTCCACTTCATGGGTTTTATAATCCCTATCCCCCTCCCACCTGGAAAGGTGTGAGCCTGTTCCCTGAGCCTATCACCTTTAACCTTCCCCTCCAACCCAGCATTATTCCTCCATGACCCGCTCTTCCCCCCTTCATGGTCCTCTTTGCCTTTCCTCTTCCCTCTCCCCTCCTTTTCTTGCCCTCCTCTTTCTCACCCCTCCCTTGCCGCTCGCCTTTTTTTTCCCTCTTTTTTCCTCTCTCTACTCCCCAACCATTCGCCCATCCACTCTTCCCCCAATCCGCTTTATGACATACAGGGACACTTATGCTTGATGGGCAGAATGGGAAGCCCTCTTACACTCCCCCCTCCTCACTCACATTCCTGAGCCCCCCTGATGAGTCTCTTTTCCACCACTCCCCTCCCCCCGAGGGACTGAGGGAAGATGGCCAGATATCACAGCCGTAAGTGCCCTCCCCCCCCCAAGCAATTATTTTCAGAGCTTTTAATTCAACCCAACCCCGCCCCCCGCCCCCCCACCGCCCCAGCAAACATTTGCAGACGTTTTACTTCAACCCAAACATTAAGGGCAGTCAAGGTCAATAAAACCACACTCACAGTTGACATGTGTTCAGTGTTATTCACAGCTCAGGCTGAGAGACGTGACGCTCTCACTTTCCCATCTTGCAGAGACTGACTGAGGCACAACACTTCCGGGTTTTATAGTCCTTCCCCCTCCCACCAGCAGGGGCAGCAGAGAGAATCTCAACATTTTTAAAACACTAATAACTCTTTTATTTTTCATCGATGGGAAAAATCCTCTTGTCCTGTACAGCCGAGGGGGACTCTGAGTAAGATGGCCAGAAATCACAGCCGTAAGTGGCAGCCCTTTTTCTAAAATCAATATACAGTTCAACAGGAAGTGGTCAAGATACTTTTAGTAATATAGATATAGATGGAATGAGTGTGTAGGTGATCAATGATCAGTGGGCTGAAGGACCTGTTTCCACACTATACAGTATTTCTAAACTAAACTATTATATTATTTTCTCGTGATCGGAGTTTTACACTCTTTGGATCTTTTGGTTAACTATTCATTGAAAGGGAACACGGAAGGATTATTACCAACCTTCGATAATCCAGCGTGGTCAGGACATTTGTGATGCCCAGGCAAACAAATAGTCTGGATTCATAAGAGACAGCGGATGCTGGGATCTTCAACAACATGAGGGTCAGGTAGCAACTGTGGCAGGAAATGGACCAACATCAAGTGGGGTTGGGACACTGATGCTGTAGAGGGGAGATAGATTATAAAATCCGGTAGTGGAAAGAAAGATCACAGGACATAGGTTTAAGGTGGAGAAAATATATAATAGGAATCTGAGTGGTAACTTTTTCGCACAAAGGGTGTTGGGTATATGGAACAAGCTGCCAGAAAATGTAGTTGAGGCTGGGACTATCCAAATGTTTAAGAACCAGTTGGACAATTACATGGATAGGACAGGTTTGGCAGGATATGGACCAAACGCAGGCAGGTGGAACTAGTGTAGCTGGGACATGTTGGCCGGTGTGGGCAAGTTGGGCTGAAGGGCCTGTATCACCATAAAGGGTGGGGCAAGAGTTAGCAAGTGATAGGTGGATATACTGTAGGTGATAGTCTGTAGGTTGATAGTCAGATGAGTCAGGTGGAGGGGGGAGAAGGGTAGAAATGGAGAAGACAAAAGGACACAAATGGTGGATTCTGGGGTAGTAGGTATAGGGAGGGTGTGCAGCTCTTTCAACCAGCTATCTCCACTCTGCACCTTGTGTTTGGGCCAGCCGCCACTTGCGACCGCAGGCAATAGATAGGACTGTTCAGTGAACCTTTGTGAAGGGCCTGTCCCACTTGAGCGACCTAATCCGCGAGTTCTGGCGAGTTTGCCCTCGACTCATACTCGCAGCATGGTCGACACGAGATCAAAGATCTCGGAGAAAACCCACACAGGTCAAACGTACAAACTCCGTACAGACAGCACCTGTAGTCAGGATTGAACCCGGGTCTCTTGCGCTGTAAGCTAGCAACTCTACCACGATACCGCCGGGCCACCCATGTTGTGTCCGTAGAGTGTATCAGTGGACTGTGTCATGACTTTCTATGGCACAAATCCATCGGCTCACCTGTCAAGTAAAAGCAAGTTGAAAAAAAAAATTTGTGTTGATGTATTTACTTTTTTGGGTAGATGAGTGAATTGTGTATGGGCAAATTTCCGCAACCTGAACAGCCATGATATGGGATCACCTGTACTATTAACTGATTACAACAGAGTAGTTAGATGTATCACCTCACAGCCTGTACACAATAAACATTTCATTAACCTTTTCCTCCCTCCTCTTCCACCTACATTTCTTCCTCGAGCTTCACAATTCACAACCATCATCCTTTTGTCTCACACCTCTGGCCTTTGTTCAACCATCTGCTTATCACCTGTCCCTCACCTGTATCAACCTTCAACCATTTACCTGCCAGGACTTGGCCTGCCCCCATCTCTCTCATCTTTCATCCCCTCTACCCCCCCCCTCCTCCTCCTCTTACAATCAGTCTGAAGAAGGCTCATGACCAGATACATCATCTATCCAAGTTCTTCAGAGATCCTGTTTGACCCACTGAGTTACTCCAGCACTTTCTGTCTTCTCCCTTATCTTTTGACAGGAATGCAAGAAGGTTTTTCTTTATTCCACGCCCCTTGCAATTCTAATGATGACGTTGGTCTTTAAAAGGTTTGCAAGGGAGATAAAAATGTTGGAGAAACTTAGCGGGTGAGGCAGCATCTATGGAGCGAAGGATATAGGCAATGTTTTGAGTTGAAACCCTTCTTCAGACCTTTAAAAAGTTTGATTCGTCAACTTTATTTATTTTGTAATTGGTTTGATGTAACCTGGTGTATTTTTTGTATGTGTCTCTATTCTAGTTCTATCTTCGACAGACAGCAGGAGAGACATTGTGTTCCTGATTGACGAATCTGACTTTGTTGGGAATTCGAATCTACCGCCAGTCCGTGAGTTAATGTCAGCGATAATCGAGAGACTTGATATTGGAAGTGACCGAGTGCGAGTCGGCCTGGTGCTGTACGGCAACAAAGCAGAAACAGAGTTTTATCTAAACACCTACCCCAAAAAAGATGAAATTCTCTCTGTGCTGAGATCCCTCACTCTTCAAGGTGGCCGGACACTCAACACTGGGAAGGCATTGGAGTTTGTCCTCAGATACCACTTCACCAGATCTGCAGGCAGCAGAAGAGAGGACGGTGTCCCCCAGTTTTTGCTGCTCATCACTGGTGGGAGGTCTGGAGATGACATCAAGCGAGCTGCAGATGCATTGAAGCAGAGCAACGTGATAACCCTAACTGTTGGATCAGGGTCTGCAGACCCTGCTCAGCTCAAGGAGATAGCCTCTAAACCCAATCTGGGCTTCAGTGTGAGGGATTTCTCTTCTCTGCCAGGCTTACAGGAACAGGTGATTGCATCCTTTGAAAGAACACATGCTCTGGAAACACCCACCGAAAAGCCAGCAGTGCATGTTGAAGAAGCCACGATTGACAACACCAGAGGTAGCTGAATTACATTTACTTTTTCTCAAGGAACACCACTCGTGAAATAATATATTTTCCACCGTCAGTGAAATTAATCGCTAGCATATTTCTATTGACCTCGATAGATTCTTATTCATTTATAGTTTGAGCCAATATGGTTAAAGTCAAAGACCAATCAGCTAGGAACCAGGCCTGTTTGTCCAATTTGTCCATGCCAACCATTTGGCAGTTCTATTTGCTTGTGTTAGGCCCATATCTCTCGAAACCTTTCCTATCCATGCTAGTGGAATAACACTCAGTGTGTAGGAAGGAACTGCAGATACTAGTTTACACGGAAGATAGACACAAAATGCTGGAGTAACTCAGCGGGACAGGTAGCATCGCTGGAGAGAAGGAATGATTGATGTTTCGGGTCGACCCCCTTCTTCAGAATAATATCAAGCTATATCAAGACACCATGGTGGCTCAGCGGTAGAGTTGCTGCCTTAAACCCCTGTCTCACGGTGCGAGTCCACCCACGAGAGATCCCGAGTTTAATAATAACTTTATTTATAGAGCACTTTAAAACAACCACAGTTGCAACAAAGTCTTGAACATGACTGATCATGGACAAGAAATTATTACATAACAATACAAACATTAAACGAAAGAGTAAAAACAATAAAAATTAAAAACATTAAAAGCACTAAAAACAGGACCAAAGTCTCAAGCAGTGTCAAAAGCCAAGGAAAATCAATGTGTTTTAATACTGGTTTTGAAGATGGACAGTGAGGGGGCCTGTCTGATGTGCAACGGCAGGGTGTTCCAGAGTGCCGGAACAGCAACAGAGAGGCTCTATCCCCTCTGAGCTTCCGCTTAGACCTCGGTACCTCCAGGTGCAGCTGATCAGCTGACCTGAGGCACCAGGCAGGAGCGTATGGGTGGAGCAGTTCAGAGAGGTAAGGCGGGGCGAGCCCATTTAGAGATTTAAAAACAAATAAAATAATTTTAAAATGAACTCGAAAGTACACCGGGAGCCAGTGGAGGGAGGCCAGAATTGGCGTTATGTGCTCCCTCTTTCGAGTTCCAGTTAAAACAAATCAAACTCGTGGTAATCACGTAAAATTAACGTAGCGGGAACGTCGGAACTCGTAACGCTAGCGGCAGGTACTCGGGAAACTTGTTAACTCGTGAAAAATCTTTAAACATGATGAAAGATTTCCACGAGTCAAATTTGCTCTTGAAGTAAAAATGTTAAACTTTTAAACTCGTTGTAAGAACGTAGATGTCCCATAGATCCCCCGTGAGTTTACCGTAGCGACTCGTGAGTCTACCGTGGGAACTCAGCGGGCAGGCAGCATCTCTGGAGAGAAGGAATGGGTGACGGGATGACATTTCCAAAATTCTGCTGCGTCTTTGTGTTACTCCAGCACTGTGTGTTCACTTTTTGTCAACCAGCATCTGCCCTTTCTTGTGTATGATATTATTTGTATCCGTGGCAGTTGATTATCGCTCCCTTCAGTTTCCCAGGGGATCGGGACGGGACTGGAGTTGGGAGGGGAACGGTGGGGGGGGGGGATGGGGGAGGAGGGGGGAGTGGGGGGAGGGGGGGTTGGGGGTGACTTAGTACAGGAGACAGTTGTAGGAGATGTGTACTGACTGTGTGGGCAGACACTTTGGGACAGGCTCTTAAGTCTTTTAATGCATCATTCTTGTGCTTTTTAAGGGACTGTTTACGTGGCAGTAACTATCTGTCAACTAATATAATTGAATGCCTGCTTTACTCTTTTAAAAGGCTGGAAATGTAATATGCAGGAATGCAGATGTTATTGTTGGAGCTATGATCAAGACATTTGCAGGTGGCAGAATGATTCATGACACAGGGAACCAAACATGCTGGAAGCCAGCAGGTTAAGCAGCATCTCTGGAGCTCATGGATGGGTGAAAAGGATGGGACCCTTCTTCAGACTGATTGTAGTAAGGGTGGAGAAAGCTGGAAAAGAAGTGGGGCTGGGACAAAGCCTGGCAAATGAAAAATAAGGCGGGCACGTGGATGTACCAACACTGGAGATAAAACAAAGACAAAAGGGGACGAGAAAAAGACAAAAGAGGGTCAGTTGAGGAGAGAAGAGGGGAGTATAAGATGTGAAAATATAGCCAGGGAAAAGGATAAAGGTGGAATGGGACTGTGTGGGGGTGGGGGGAAGGGGGGGGGGGGGGGGGGGGGCTTCAAACAGGTAAAGGAAAGAAAGGGGAACGAAAAATGGGGAGGTGTTACCCAAAACCAGAGAAGTTAATGTTCATGCCATTGGGTTGTAAGCTGCACACGTGGAATATAAGGAGCTGTTCCTCTAGTGTTCATGTGGCCTTTCCCTGGCAATGGAGGAGGCCCAGTGTCATTGTGAGCTAGTGCAATTTGACGGCATGTGGCCTGTATCCTTCTCAGCCTTTCCTGTCCATGTAATTCCATCCAAATATCTTGTACACATTGTACGTACTTGTTCTGGTAGCTCATTCCAAGTCCCCACTACTTGTGGTGGTAAATGGAATTAGTATAGATAGACACATAATGATTCAGATAGAGATGTTGGGGTAAAAAGCTTTATTCGGTGTAGTGTTGTCATGGCTCAAAGAATGTTGCTCTTTATCTCTATCTCCAATGAGGTTTTAACTAAAATCGGAGGTTTTAACTAAAATTCTCAGGTGTCTGGATTGCTATAGATAAGGGCCTGTCCCACTTGCCCGTCATTTGCTCGTGACGCAGATGGCGAGCGAAGATTTTGTACATCGCAAAATCCTGCGACGGCCACGGGTCACTGTCTATGTTATCACGCACCATGCGCGCGCAATGCGTACCATGCGCGCATCACGTGCGTGTCACAACGCACGTGTCATGCATCGTGACGGGTAGTTTATGTCGGGTAAATTACGCACAAATGATGGCCGTGGGACAGGCACTTTACACATTACTTCCCCACTGCAAGTCTATTTTCACTTCTTTCCTCTCTTTAATTGAACAGATTCTGCTTCTTGAATCTGCTACAAATATTTAAAGCTACTGCTAATCACAGTAATCACCATCTCATAAAAGTAATCACCATCACATTCCGGTTACAGTCATAAACTGAAACAGCTATTGAAATGAAATTCCCTTTGGGAAATTACTGCCAAGTCTATTTGGCATGACGGCGATGAGTGAAAATCTGCCCACACCTCCAGGTAATCTTGGCAGAACTGCCCAAGGTGAACAGGACTGTTCTGATAAAGGGTCTCAGACTTGAAACATCAACGATTTCTTTCTCCACCGATGCTGCCTGAACAGCTGGGTATTTTCAGCAATTTCTTTTTCAAATTATTGATTAAGGGAAGTTTTAATATGCTCTACTAAATGGATACCACATTGTTTTTTTTTACACAAAGGGTCCACTGTAATACTTTGCAGTGGCTTTCTTATCTTGTATTGTCATCAGATCATAAGTGATAGGAGCAGAATTAGGCCATTCGGCCCATCAAGTCTACTCCGCCTTTCAATCATGACTGATCTATCTCTTCCCCTGAACCCCATTCTCCTACCTTCTCCCCATAACCCCTGACACCCGTACTAATCAAGAATCTATCTCTGCCTTAAAAACATCAGTACACTGCCTTGGCATCCACAACTGTCTGTGGCAAAGGATTCAACAGGTTCACCACTCTCTGGCTAAATAAATTCTTCCACATCTCCTTCCTAAAGGAGGGTCTTTTAATTCTGTGGCTATGACCTCTAGTCCTCTTGTCCTGGACTCTACCACTAATTGATAAGTTTCAATGAGGTCCCCCTCATCTTGCTAAATTCCAGCGAGTACAGGCTCAGTGCCGTCAAACGTATTGGGTAGATTAGAATATGAATGTGACAAAGTTCCGCATGGTAGGCTGCTCTGGAAGGTTAGCTAGCATGGGATCCAAGGAGACATAGCTGAATGGATAGCAAATTGGCTCCATGGTAGGTAGCAGAGGGTGATGGTGGAAGGTTGCTTCTGAGATTGGATGCCTGTGACTAGTGGTGTGCCTCAGTGTTCGGTACTGGGCCCGTTACTGTTTGTCATCTACATCAATGATTTGTATGAGAACATATAGGGAAAGGTGAGCAAGTTTGCTGATGATACAAAAGTGGGTGGTTTTGTAGATAGTGAAGATGGTTGTGAACAATTGCAGCAGGATCTGGATCCATGGGCAGATTAAGGCTCACTAGTGCCCTAAGCACTGACCAATCTTGGTGCCCCCCTCCTTTCCACACTGACCCAGTCCATTTTAGTTGTTGACCTGTCTGACCAGATATACAATGCAGGTTGCAGCAGTACAAACATTTATTCATATGATAACACAATATACTGTACAAACTAAGCCAAGCTTGGGCTACATAAAGTTCTACAAAAATGCAATACAACATCTATTTTAATATTTCACATTAAATGTATCAAAGTTCCAATATTCATGACCTGAAAGGCATTTTTCTACATTTCATTTTCGCAAAATCACTGATAACATCCTCGAAATTAATACTTCTCAGAATGTCTGCTTGAATTGTTAATATACACAGTGTCGAGTCTTTCTTGAAGCATAACTGATTTATTTGGGTTTTTTACATGTTTCAGTTGTGAGAAAGACCTCTCTGTTGTGCAGTTAGTGATCTTGGCAATTTCAACATTTGGAAAGACACTCTCTAGTTTGTCTTCTGTAATTGTTGTAAAGTCCCATGTGAGTGAAAGATGTTTTCTTGGTTGTTTTAAACTTAAGAAGAACATATGAATGGAACTGCTGAAGCTCTGTAGACAAAGTGTTGTTCATGTCATCTGGATAAACATCAATGAGTGTCTGACAAGTCTTTGAGTACCTTTCGCTTTCTGATAATTGGGAATTAGCACCTTGTTGGGTGGCATTAGGAATATCTGTCAGACAAGAGAATCTGTCTGCTATTTCAGCGTACACCTTTCGTCTCCTCCTCATTTCCGTTTCTAACTTTTCAACAATTACATAAAAAGTGGAGATACGGAATTTGTCTCTGGCACTGAGAATGACTTCTGGTGCATTTCCATCGTTGGCCATTCTCTTTCTTATATGCTTACGCGTTTGAGTTGCTTTGTATTCTACATCAGGGAGCATGTCCTTTGCAAGTGATTCAAATCTCTCAAACTCATCTCTTGATGTGTGCAACTGGTCTGCCAATGATGAATACAAATCTGCACATGTTTGCAAGATCATATTTTCACTTTGAAGAAGTTGACTTGTTCCGTGAAACTTTTCTAAAGTTTCATTCTAAAAGTTCAGCATGAACACAAATTCCAGTTCTTGCATCTTGTCTGCAATATTCTTTGCCTCCCTTCTAGTGTCACCTTCTTGCAACTGGTCATCTGATAAAGCTTCCAGAATCTTGAAGAAAGAGTTGATAATTGCTGCAGTTGCCACAGCATGTGCTTCTCATCTGGTGTCTGAAAGTGATTTCAACACTTTTTCATTTCCAATGCAATCTTTGAGAATTCTCCACCGAGCAGTTGAGGCTGAAAAGAATGTGTAGAGCAGTTGTACAGTGGCAAAGAAATCTACTGCAACTTGACAGCAATCCACAGCACTTCGTCCAACTAAATTTAGTGAATGAGCTGCACAGGGTACATAAATGGCAAACTGATTTGCTGCATGCCATTGTAATGTCCAGACATGTTGGCAGCATTGTCATATGACTGCCCTCTGCATTTAGCAAAATCCAATTTACAATCATCACACAAGTACTTCAACACCTGCTGTGCCATAGCTTCACCAGTGTGGTTTTGTAATTCCAAAAATGTGATAAATCGTTCAACTGGCTGTCCATCTTGCAAGTATCTGAGCACTATGTTCAGTTGGTCAACATGCGAAAGATCAGGCGTTGAGTCCACAGACAGACTGAAGTACCCAGAAACATTAATTTCGTCAATGATGACGGAGTGCACTTTCTTTGCCATTAACTCAATAAGTTCCTCACATATCGTTTTGGACAGGTACGAAGGGTTGCCTTTTCCAGCATTGCCATACCGTGATATGTGAGCAGCCAAGAATGGGTCAAACTGACTTATCAATTCGAGTAGCCCCAAATAATTCCCATTATTGAGAGACCCAAATGTTTCCACTTTTCCTCGGAATGCCAATCCTCGTTCAGCCAGTGTGCAAATGATTGCTACAACACGCCGAAGCACATTCTCCCAGTAATTGTACTCCTCTTCAATTTGTTTTTCCAGTGGCTGTGTCAAGCCTAAGCCTTGTTTCCGAGTTAAATATGTCAACATGGCATCTCGGTGAGTTGTACTTTTTTCATGGTTGTCAATTACAGCAGTGTTTCGCCAGTCACTGAATCCTTAATTTCTAGCAAAATGCGTTGACCCCTTGGGTGCAAATAGTTTACAAACAAAACAGTAAACTGATCCTTTTGAAGGGGAGTACAACAGCCATTCTCTCTTGTAGTGTTCACCATTGGCTTTTATTCCAAAAAAGATTTTCTGTGAACAGTATCTCTTTGGCTTCCCACTGATGAAATTGCGACACGATTTGTCAAATGGCCCATTGTGGTGCTGACATTCACTGGGTCCACAAGCAACCCAATAAGTCACATCATCACCATAAAATTCATCCCACAACCCTGGGTCCTTAGCTTTGTTCATTTCATCCTTGGTCAGTTCTCTAAACTCCTTGGACAGTTCAAAAGCATTTACACATCTTGTCGTAGAACTAGGTCCAGGTTGTGGCACTTCATCATGTGCAACTTCATCATGAAAATCCGGCCTTGCACCAACACTGCCTGTTTTTGATGAACGAGATAGAGTTGATTCACTTGCTGTCTCTGAAGACTGACACTGGTTTTGATCTGGATCATCTTTCTCTGCAGTTTGTAAGAAGAAATCTGTCAGCTTTCCCGTCTTGGCTACAACAGACAGATTATTTTGCTCATTCTCTTTTGCACGTTTTCTCTTTTGCGCACCACTCAACTGAACACACTTCATTTTTGACGTTTACATGGGGCTGAAATTAAAAAGTGGCATTGAAATGACTGCCATGACAACTGAATTTGGCTCCATCATTTTACTTTTAAACACATGCTATGACACTGCACCTCGCCAACAAAAAATAGCTTAAATCAGGCAAAAGTAGACACAAAAAGTCTCAAAAAAGATCGACAGATAAGAGACGACTATGTATACTAATTAAATAAAGGATCATTGAAGCTGTATGACATCTTACCAGTGCAGTGGTCTTAGATTTCCAGGGATATCGCACACATCATGTCTGAGGCACAGGGGTCAGTCGAGAATATTCCACAACAGGAAACATGTGACAGTGTTAATGATCTTACTGACCGACAGAGGTCAGAGTGCACCTTGTGGTACACCTGGGATGATAACCCTAGGGTGCACCATGATCAAGAAACAGAACATTATGATCAATTTGCACTAGTTTTAAATTAATCTTTTTTTTTCTACAAATCTTCATTCGTTTTTTTTTTCTTTTCACCCTTTTCCCAACTTTGTGGTGCCCCCTTTGGCCCTGGTGCCCTAAGCACATGCTTAGTCTGCTTAATGGTTAATCCGCCCCTGTCTGGATCGATTGGCCAGGTGGGCAGAGGAATGTTTGATGGAATTTAATATAGAGAAGTGTGAGGTATTGCATTTTGGGACGTCTAGCAAAGGCAGGACATACACAGTAAATGGTAGGCCTCAGGGTAGTGTTGTAGAGCAGGGGGATCTAGAAGTACAGGTGCATGGTTCCATGAAGGACGAGTTACAGGTAGATAAGGTGGTGAAAAAGTATTTTAGCACATTGGCCTTCATCAGTCAGAGTATTGAGTATAGAAGATGGGAGGTCATATTGCAGTTGTATAAGACGTTGGTGAGACCGCATTTAGAATATTGTGTTCAATTCTGGGCACCATGTTATGGGAAAGATATTGTCAAGCTTGAAAGAGTTCAGAGAAGATTGCCAGGACTAGAGAATGTAAGCTATCAGGAGAGGTTGAGTAGGCTGGGTCTCTATTCCATGGAGCGCAGGAGGATGAGGGGTGATCTTATAGAGGTGAACAAAATCATGAATAGATTGGGTAGATGCACAGAGCGTCTTGCCCAGAGTAGGGGAATCAAGGACCAGAGGACATAGTTTCAAGCGAACCAAGTCACATTCCTATCAACTTGTTGACATGGCAATAACGTTTCTTGAATCTTGAATCTTGAATCTTGAATCATGAATCTTATAGAAACATAGAAATTAGGTGCAGGAGTAGGCCATTCGGCCCTTCGAGCCTGCACCACCATTCAATATGATCATGGCTGATCATCCAACTCACTATCCCGTACCTGCCTTCTCTCCATACCCTCTTATCCCCTTAGCCACAAGGGCCACATCTAACTCCCTCTTAAATATAGCCAATGAACTGGCCTCGACTACCCTCTGCGGCAGAGAGTTCCAGAGATTCACCACTCTCTGTGTGAAAAAAGTTCTTCTCATCTCGGTTTTAAAGGATTTCCCCCTTATCCTTAAGCTGTGACCCCTTGTCCTGGACTTCCCTAACATCGGGAGCAATCTTCCTGCATCTAGCCTGTCCAACCCCTTAAGAATTTTGTAAGTTTCTATAAGATCCACCTCTCAATCTCCTAAATTCTAGAGAGTATAAACCAAGTCTATCCAGTCTTTCTTCATAAGACAGTCCTGACATCCCAGGAATCAGTCTGGTGAACCTTCTCTGCACTCCCTCTATGGCAAGAGAATCTTGAATGGGAAAAAGATTTAATAGGAATCTGAGGGGTAACCTTTTCACACAAAGGGTGGTGGGTTAATGGAACAAGCTGCCAGAGGAGGTAGTTGAGGTTGGGAATATCCCATCGTTTAAGAAACAGTTAGACAGGCACATGGATAGGACAGGTTTGGAGGAATATGGACCAAGCGCAGGCAGAAGGGCATGTCTCCACACTGTATCACTCTATGACTATAACTCTATGACTAAGATGTCAATGAATATTAAGAGCTCAACCATGAAGAAAATATTACAAAATGAAAAAAATGCAACTTTATATTTCCTTGATTGTTTATTTATATTTGACTGAAATATAGATTACATTGAATGAATTATTTCCATTTTTGTTTATTGAATAATAATTTTCATTTTCTGCAGCTATGAAGAGAGATATCGTGTTCTTAATTGATGGCACTTCCGGAATGGGGAGATCATTTATTCAGGTCCGTGATTTTTTGAAGAAAGTAATCCAGGAGCTTGATGTTGGGCCTGACAAGGATCAGGTTGCTGTGGTGCAATACAATTCCCACCCAACGTTTGAATTTGGCCTTGACAGGCATTCAACAAAGGGTGCTGTTTTGAATGCAATAAGAGATCTGAGGCTGAGAAAGGGAAGACCCCTCAACACTGGTGCGGCGCTGGAGTTTGTCACAAGGAATGTCTTCATCCCAGCCGCAGGCAGCAGGAGAGATGCTGGAGCTGCACAGATCCTGGTGCTCATCACAGCCGGGAGATCCAGGGACCATGTTGGGCCGGCAGCAGAGGCATTGAGACAAGCTGGTATTGTGCCCATTGCCATCGGGGCCAAGAGCGCAGACACATCGGAGATGCAACTAATCACTTCCGACCCAGACTCAGCTTTCAAATTGAGCAGCTTCCAGGAATTGCAATCAATTCAACAGCAGCTGCTGTCTAAAGTTCAACCAGTGCCTGCAACAGAGGAGCCAATAATTATAACTGAAGGTAAAAGCGCTGCTAAGTAATGTATTTTTGCGTTGGTTAAAAGAGCAAAAACTGTGGGGGGTTTTTTTACATTAAAAAGGAGGTCATCCTGAATGCAGAGCCACAATATGCTCTTCAATGTATTAAATGATTACTATAGAAGCAAATAAATGCAGATGCTGGTTTACATAAAAAGACAAAACATGCTGGAGTAACAGCGGATCATTATGGGTAGGTGATGTTTTGGGTCGTGACCCTTCTTCCGACTAAAGAAGGGTCACGACACGAAATGCCACCTAGCCATGGTCTTTGGGTTTTGCTGCCTGGCCCACTGAGTTACACCAAGTCAAGTCAAGTCACTTTTATTTCAATAACACATTTAAAAAAACAACTCTCGTTGACCAAAGTGCTTTACATTGGTGGAGGTAATAACGTTATACAACAGTGGTTCATAGATTAAGTACATACATAAATACATACATATGGCCCCCCTTCAGAGGACTTCAAGAAAGGCTTGAGAGTAAAGATGAGTTTTAAGTCTCGACTTAAAAGAGTCGATGGAGGAGGCAGTTCTAGTCTAGGAGCTGCAATCGCAAAGGCGCGGTCGCCCCTGAGCTTATGCCTAGACCGGGGGATGTTCAGTATCCCCGTGGGCTGATCTGAGGGACCTGGAGGTGGTGTGATGGGTAAGCAGACTTTTGATGTAGGTGGGCTCCAGCACGTTGTGTCTTTTTACCTAAGTGATAAAGTTTGAAGCTTAAGGGTGAAAGTGCCAAATTTAATCAACTTGCTAATGCAAACCATATGACATAATTTGCAGGAAGGAACTGCAGACAATGGCGGAAATCTCGGGGGGGGGGGGGGGGGCAGGTGGGACACACGTCCCCCTGTTTTTTGAGAGGTGGGGGACAGTCCCCCCCCCCCATTTTTTGTAATCCGGATTTTAAAACCCGGTGAAATCTCCGCTTTCCGCGAGAGTGGGGGTGGGACTGCTGATCGAGGGCGCCGATTGGACAAGAGAGACGCCGGTCAGCGGGCATTGGGGGCGGGACATGATAATTCAGCGTGGTGATTGGAGGAGGGAGGAGTGCCAAAACACTCTCAGCACAGACATGCGCCTCATCCGCAGCCAGGATCGATCCCGGCTCTCCAGCACTGTCCCGTCCCCCCTCGAGTGCCCCTCCCCCCCACACCCGGGGGTGGCCAGAGAGGTCGGGAGTCATATGGGAGCTGTGCCCCCAGGATCACAGCCACAGCAGAGAACCAGCGAGAAACCAAGCTCAACTCTGGCAGTCCCGCCAGGTCAACCTACAGCCCTGCCTGGACTTGCGGGAAATATGGCCCAGGTTTACAGCCAGCGCGGAGAAGCAGCGCTGGTGTCCTGTCAGTCCAGGCAGGGCTGTAGATTAACCCAGCGAGACAGGCCGTTTAGCTCTGGATTGAGCCTCCGAAGTCTCGCGTGTGTATGTGAGTGCGCGCATGCGCGCGCGGCTGCCAAGAAATTGTGTTCCCCCTGTCCCCTTCCCCCCCATATTTTGATAGCGATTTCCGTGCCTGATTGCAGATTCTGGTTTACACCGGAGATAGACACAAAATGCTGGAGTACCTCAGCAGGTCACGCAGTATTTCTGGATAGAAGGAATGGGTGACGTTTCGGGGCGAGGCCTTTCAATGGTCTTAATTTCTCTTGACGTTATAAATATGTGACAAATAGCAAAGATGCCTGATCTGTGATCCCTGCCACACTCAACTTGTTACAGAATTCTTCAGAAAAAACATACAGCCCAAGTACTCTCTGTCCTCTTATCTCCAAGCCAATTTTGGATCCAGTTTGCCTTGGATCACTTCTGTCTTAATCTTTTGCACCAACTAGCAGGATCTTATCAAAAGCTTCACGACAGCCCATGTAAACACATCTGAGGAGAAGGTAGGGGAATGGGGTTAGGGGGGTGAGATAGATCAGCCATGATTGAATGGCGGTGTAGACTTGATGGGGCCGAATGGCCTAATTCTGCTCACTTATCTATCACTTATGACCTTATGATCTGCTGCACTGCCTGTGTTATTTTAAATTCAGCCAACAAGAATAGTGGTAAAATCTCATGGTAAATCTCAGAATGTAAGCACATTGTCAACGGCCACACAACTTGGGGAATGAGGCTAAAAGGGGCAATTCTGCTCCTCGTACCTCATGAATCATAGTCAAGTAAACAACTTTCTTTCATGGCAGCTTTAAAGAATATTGTTTTGGTTATTTTAAGGAAAAGGCAATTTATGCGCCAAGCTTGCGACCTGCCAGCTCTTTGTGATAACTTCTGTAAAGAACTGAATTGAGCATCAGACTATCCATTTGCTGGGCTTAGCTTAGGGTGTGGGAAACACTTTAGGCTACTCAAGTCAATTAGTTATGAAGCTCGCTCACTCCATGCTGAATGCCAATTTAAACTCTTCAACACCATCTGAAAATCAACTCTTCACCTAAAAATGGCTGCTCCAAGATCTGCTGTATCAACAATGTATAGGAAAGAACCGCAGAGGATGGTTTAAATCGTAGGTAGATACAATTTGCTGGAGTAGCTCAGCGGGACAGGCAGCATCTCTGGTGAGAAGGAATGGGTGACGTTTCGGGTCGAGACCTTTCTTCAGAATTCGGTCTCGACCCGAAACGTCACCCATTCCTTCTCTCTAGAGTTGCCGCCTGTTCCGTTGAGTTACTCCAGCATTTTGTATCAACAATTAATTTTTTTCCTTATATGGTTCACTATTGTGAAATATTTCAGGTCTGGCATAACTCGAGATGCTTTTATGTTGCATTTTATTGGTTCAGTTCACATTTGGGGATCTTGTATGACATGTCGTGCACTTTTTTCCTGCACTTGTAGCAAAGGAAATGAGCGAGAGAGACATTGTGTTCCTCATCGATGGATCAGACAATATCGGAAATGCTAACTTACCTCATGTCCGTGACTTTATGATCAGAATAATCCAGTACCTGGCCATCGGACGGGACAAGGTGCAAGTGGGTCTGGCACAGTACAGCGATATTGCGGAAACTGAGTTCTACCTGAACACTTACTCAACAGAGGCTGAGCTTCTGTCTCACATCAAAAGCCTCAGTCTGAGAGGTGGGGCTAAAGCCAACACTGGCTCTGCGTTGGACTATGCCATGAAGTACTATTTCACGAGTGCTGCTGGAAGTCGAATAAAGGAGAACGTTCCCCAGTTTCTGCTGCTCATTACTGGTGGAAGGTCCAGCGATGATGTGGAGGAGGCAGCAAATGCGCTGAAGCGAGCTGCGGTCATGACCTTCGCCATAGGGGTTAAGAACGCGGACCCAGCCCAGTTGGAAGAGATGGCAATTGATCCAAGTTTGGTCTTCAGTGTAAACGAATTGCACTCTCTGCCAGATGTTCTGAATCAATTGATAATGCCACTGACAATGCTGAGTGTCCCAACTGTAATTGAAGAGCCAACAGTTGTTGAGGATGAAATGGCCACATCTACAAAAGGTACTTGAATTCCATTTCTTATTTTATTCAGATATGACTTCATTACCATTTGCACTTGTACAGTTATAATGCATTATCATTTCCCTATCCAATAAGACAATGCTGGGATGTTATTAAAGCTGGAGGAACTTCTGTAGCTTTCCTCATGACTGTGAGACAGGAGCTCGACACCATCTCCTGATTGAAAACCAGGCATCAAATAGTTCACTTGAAGGAAGATTAGCTGATGGGGTCTGTTTCTGGACTAGACTCAAAAAGCACACATTTATAAGGACGGCACGGTGGTGCAGTGGTAGAGTTGCTGCCTTACGGCGCCAGATACCCGGGTTCGATCCTGACTGTGTGTGCTGTCTGTACGGAGTTTGTAAGTTCTCCCCGTGACCTGTCTGGGTTTTCTCTGAGGTCTTTGATTTTATCACACAATCCAAAGACGTACAGTTTTGTAGGTGAATTGGCTTGATATAAATGTAAATTGTCTCCAGTGTGTGTGGGATAATGTTAATGTTCGGGGATCGCTGGTCGGCGTGGGCTCAGCGAGCCGAAAGGCCTGTTTCTGTGCCGTATCTCCAAAAAAATGTTTTTTTTAAACAAGGAAGACTAATGTATAGTTTCTATTCAACAACTAAGTTACAGAGATAGGTTGAATAAGTTAGGTCTTTATTCTCTGGAGCGCAGAAGGTTAAGGGGGGACTTGATAGAGGTCTTTAAAAATGATGAGCGGGATAGACAGAGTTGATGTGGACAAGCTTTTCCCTTTGAGAATAGGGAAGATTCAAACAAGAGGACATGACTTCAGAATTAAGGAACAGAATTTTAGGGGTAACATGAGGGGGAACTTCTTTACTCAGAGAGTGGTAGCGGTGTGGAATGAGGTTCCAGTGGAAGTGGTGGAGGCAGGTTCGTTGGTATCATTTAAAAATAAATTGGATAGGCATATGGATGAGAAGGGAATGGAGGGTTATGGTATGAGTGCAGGCAGGTGGGATTAAGGGAAAATAATTGTTCGGCACGGACTTGTAGGGTCGAGATGGCCTGTTTCCGTGCTGTAATTGTTATAAGTTATTGCAAACCAAAATAACTGCTATTCCATTCAGTTGTCCTTTATTAGGTCCCTCAGCATTTTACAGTTAATATTCCATAATGCACCTCTCTGTTTAAGTTATTCACATATTTTATATTTGAATACACATTTGATTTTTGCAGCCAGGAAGAGAGATATCGTCTTCCTAATCGACGGTTCCCCTGGAATGGGGAAATCGTTTTCACAAGTCCGTGAATTTCTATTGAAGGTAATCGAGGGGTTTGATGTTGGACCTGACACAGATCAAGTCGCTGTGGTGCAATACAGTTCTGACGCAAGGCTCGAATTCGGCCTCAATGTTCATTCAACGAAAGATGAGCTTTTGAATGCAATACCAAAATTGAAACTCAAAACAGGAAGACCCCTCAACACTGGCGCTGCGCTGGAGTTTGTCACAAGGAACGTCTTCATCCCAGCCGCAGGCAGCAGAAGAGATGCTGGAGCCGCACAGATCCTGGTGCTCATCACAGCCGGGAGATCCAGGGACAATGTTGGGCCGGGGGCGGAGGCATTGAGACAGGCTGGTATTGTGCCCATTGCCATCGGGGCCAAGGGCGCAGACACATCGGAGATGCAACAGATCGTATATGAACCCAGCCTTGTAATGAAACTGAATGATTTCTCTGAGTTGGCAACTATTGAAAAGGAGCTGATAATTAAAGTTAACACCATTGTTATTATTGAGGATGCAAATACTATAAACACTGAAGGTAAAATATCTTCAATTCATCATGATTATATTTAACGTATGAATTAAATGGTTTGTTCCAACTTCTTGAAATATGTGATCTTAGAATTAGAAATCATAGCAACTTCACATGCAGAAGCTTTTAATATTGTCCTCATATGAGCGGTCTCTTTGGAAGAGTTGTCATAATTGTTCCTGCATCCTATTTTTAGTCTGTAAGTCCTCAGGCCCAGATGCCTCATTAATTTTTTTGTTATTCATGAAATCTGATTCCACTAACTTTCAAGTTAAATAAATGAAATCCTGACACTCTTGAAGCGAAAGATTCTCAACCTTTAGTCTAGGATTTTAATCATAACTATTCACACTCCAGACAGAACAAATACTTTTTCTTGAAGATAGACACAAAATGCTGGAGTAACTCAGCAGGACAGGCAGCATCTCTGGAGAGAAGGAATGGGTGACGTTTCGGGTTGAGACCCTTCCTCTAGACTTTTCCGACCCTAAAACATCACCTATTCTTTTTCTCCAGAGATGCTGCCTGACCACCTGAGTTATTCCAGCATTTTGTGTCTATCTTTGGTATAAATCAGCTCATTTAGCTGGAAAGAGTGCAGAGAAGATTTACAAGGAGTTTAAGAAGGAACTGCAGATGCTGGAATATCAATGGTAGACAAAAGTGCTGGAGAAACTCAGCGGGTGCAGAGTTTAGAAGGATGAGAGGGTATCTCATTGAAACATATAAGATTGTTAAGGCCTTGGACACGCTAGAGGCAGGAAACATGTTCCCGATGTTGGGAGAGTCCAGAACCAGGGGCCACAGTTTAAGAATAAGGAGTAAGCCATTTAGAACAGAGACGAGGAAACACTTTTTCTCACAGAGAGTTGTGAGTCTGTGGAATTATCTGCCTCAGAGTGCGGTGGAGGCAGGTTCTCTGGATGCTTTCAAGAGAGAGCTAGATAGGGCTCTTAAAAATAGTGTAGTCAGGGGATATGTGGAGAAGGCAGGAACGGGGTACTGATTGGGGATGATCAGACATGATCACATTGTATGGCGATGCTGGCTCGAAGGGCCGAATGGCCTACTCCTGCACCTATTGTCTATTGTCTATTGATTTGAGAAGCCCAGCTATAGGGAAGGTTAAGACTTTATTACTTGGTGTGTTGGAGGCTGAGGGGTGATCTTATAGGGGTGTATAGAATAATTAGGGGAATAGATAGAATGAATGCACAGTCTTTTACCTAGGGTAAGGGTATAAAAAAACAAGAGGATGTATTTAAGCTGAGAGGGGCAAGATTTAATACAAACTTATGGGGCAACTTTTTCCATTCCGAGTGTGGTGAGTATATGGAACAAACTGCTAGAAGAAGTAGTTGAAGTAATTATATTTTAAAAACATCTCGACAGGTACATAGATAGCAAAGGTTTGGAGGGATATGGGCCAAATGCTCGCAAATGGGGAAATAACGTTTACAAAAACGACACAAAGTGCTGGAGGAACTCAGCCGGTTAGGCAGCGTCTTTGGAGATCATGGATTGAGTCTGAAGAAGGGCCCTGACCCGACCCGATCCATGTTCTCCAGTGAGGCTGGAGAAACTGCTGAGGTACACCAGCACTTTGTGCAGTTTTCACAAGTAAATAGGATTAACTTAGATGGTGCATCTTTGCCATAGAGGGAGTGCAGAGACGGTTCACCAGACTGATTCCTGGGATGTCAGGACTGTCTTATGAAGAAAGACTGGATAGACTTGGTTTATACTCTCTCGAATTTAGGAGATTGAGAGGGAATCTTATAGAAACTTACAAAATTCTTAAGTGGTTGGACAGGCTAGATGCAGGAAGATTGTTCCCGATGTTGGGGAAGTCCAGGACAAGGGGTCACAGCTTAAGGATAAGGGGGAAATCCTTTAAAACCGAGATGAGAAGAACTTTTTTCACACAGAGAGTGGTGAGTCTCTGGAACTCTCTGCCGCAGAGGGTAGTCGAGGCCAGTTCATTGGCTATATTTAAGAGGGAGTTAGATGTGGCCCTTGTGGCTAAGGGGATCAGAGGGTATGGAGAGAAGGCAGGTATGGGATACTGAGTTGGATGATCAGCCATGATCATATTGAATGGCGGTGCAGGCTCGAAGGGCCGAATGGCCTACTCCTGCACCTAATTTCTATGTTTCTATGTTCCTATCTTGGCGAGCATGAACGAGTTGGGGTGAAGGGCCTCTTTCCATGCTGTATGGCTCTATATCCCGAACCATCTCCTATCCATGTCCTCCAGAGATGCTGCCTGACCCGCTGGGTTATTCCAGCACTTTGTGGGGTTTTTTAACTGCAGAGGCTATTGAGCTCACTACTGCTCCCCTGTGGAAACAACCTTGAAAAATCATTCTGAAAAAATCTGTCCATTGGCTCCAATCAAGGGACAATCTTACATACTTATTTGCCACTTTCCATTTGATTCTCATTTTCCTGCTTCTAAAAGACATCACAAATACTTTTTGAAATCTATCAAAATGTCAGAATCTATTATATCTGTTGCATTACTCTGACAAAATCTGTAAACAATTCAAAGAATTCAATTCTGATTTTTTAACAATTTTAGTCTTTAGCCTTTAGAGATACAGTGCGGAAACAGGCCCTTCGGCCCACCAAATCCGTGCTGAGCAGCAAGCATCCTGTACGCTAACCTACACACGCTAGGGACAATTTTACAACTTACCAAAGATAATGAACCTGGGACAAACCTATACGTGGCAGGAAACCAGAGCTCCCAGAGAAAACTCATGTGGTCACAGGGAGAATGTACAAACTCCGTATGGACAGCACCCGTAGTCAGGATTCAATTCGGGTCTCTCGCGCTGTAAGCGAGCAACTCTATCGCTGCACCACCGTGCCGCCATTTCATGCTGCTCTCTTTATTTAACATACACTCATAGAAACATAGAAACATAGAAATTAGGTGCAGGAGTAAGCCATTCGGCCCTTCGAGCCTGCACCGCCATTCAATATGATCATGGCTGATCATCCAACTCAGTATCCCGTACCTGCCTTCTCTCCATACCCTCTGATCCCCTTAGCCACAAGGGCCACATCTAACTCCCTCTTAAATATAGCCAATGAACTGGCCTCGACTACCCTCTGTGGCAGAGAGTTCCAGAGATTCACCACTCTCTGTGTGAAAAAAGTTCTCCTCATCTCGGTTTTAAAGGATTTCCCCCTTATCCTTAAGCTGTGACCCCTTGTCCTGGACTTCCCCAACATCGGGAGCAATCTTCCTGCATCTAGCCTGTCCAACCCCTTAAGAATTTTGTAAGTTTCTATAAGATCCCCTCTCAATCTCCTAAATTCTAGAGAGTATAAACCAAGTCTATCCAGTCTTTCTTCATAAGACAGTCCTGACATCCCAGGAATCAGTCTGGTGAACCTTCTCTGCACTCCCTCCATGGCAATAATGTCCTTCCTCAGATTTGGAGACCAAAACTGTACGCAATACTCCAGGTGTGGCCTCACCAAGACCCTGTACAACTGCAGTAGAACCTCATCCAAGCTTTTATTTTTGCAATTATAATGGTACGAATATCTTCCCCATTATTGATGTTAGGCTAAATAGATCTAACTTCACAGATGGCCCCCCTACCCTCTCTTAAACAGTGGTAATGAGCAATAGAAACATAGAGCTACAGAACACAGAAAAATGCCTTTGGGCCTAGCTTCTCCAGGCCGACCAAGTTGGCATTCAGGGCTAGATTCCCATATTCCTCCAAACCTTTCCTATCCATATATCTGTCCAAAGTCATAATTTTGAAAGTCAGAATTGCATCCGGTTCCATAGCTTCCATTGGCAACCCGTTACAAAGATGAACTACCCTATAAATGATAGGTTTCATGGAATCTGAGCCCCCTCTTAAATCTCTCCCATTGAGGAGGCCTATAATACAGTCCCATCAAAGTGACCATTGCCTTCCAGTTAGACAAAAATGCTGGAGAAACTCAGCGGGTGCTGCAGCATCTATGGAGCGGAGGAAATAGGTAACGTTTCGGGCCGAAACCCTTCTTCAGACTGATGTGAGGGTGGGGGAAGAAGAAAGGAAGAGGAGGAGCCAGTGGGCTGAGGGAGAGCTGAGAAGGGGAGGAGAAAGCAAGGACTACCTGAAATTAGAGAAGTCAATGTTCCTACCGCTGGGGTGCAGACTGCCCGAGCGAAATGTGAGGTGCTGCTCCTCCCATTTACGGTGGTCCTCACTCAGGCCATGGTGGAGGCCGAGGACAGAAAGGTCGGATTTGGAATGGGAGGGGGAGTTGAAGTGCTGAGCCACCGCGAGATCAGGTTGGTTATTGCTAGCGGAGGCCTCCCTCATTGCTTTCCAGTTTCTATCTTCTTTCCATAGAGCCTCACTGGATAATCCCCCAAGAATATTCTCTTTAGACAGTGTAGTTATGTCCTCCCTCCTGAAAAACGCCATCCCTTCTGACCCCCCCCCCCCCCCCCCCCTTCTGACCCCCCCCCCCCCCCCCCCCCAACTCCTCCAACCCCTCCCCCTGCCACATGATCTCCTGCCTGCATCTCTATCATATCTATAGCATGTGCCTCTGTCCCCTGGAACATTCAGCAGCATCCACAGTTCTCTCAGCCATGTTAGGGTGCTCTGGAAATTTCATGTCATGTGATAGAAGCAGAATTAGGCCATTCAGCCCATCAAGTTTACTCTGCCATTCAATCAATCTATCCCTCCCTCCTAACCCCATTCTCCTGCCTTCTCCCAGTAACCCCAGACACCCGTACTAATCAAGAATCTATCCACCTCTTGTCGTGGTTTACAAGACTCAAATTAAAGATATAAATGACACAGACACGGAGAATTCTTCAAGAAGACGAGAAGCCTTTAATTTGCACAAATCTGGGCCTGGAAAATTCAGAGATGGTACAGCTCAGCCACTCTCCAAATGTTCACTGATCCATCCTTTCATGCAGCGTTTTATTGTAATTTCAGTTCTTATCTTTGGCTGCTTAGCACGTATGTTTTTACTAACTTTAACCTCGTACTGTCCTTGTCTTTTATCTCCAATTTCTAAGTTATCATAATGTTCTAGACTAAAGCAAAAATAAACTAAGCAATAACACGTTTTTGGGCCTTGACTTCTGAGCACACAAAAAAAGCTGACATCTGCGAGCTTCACTCAATGTTTTAAGCATATTGGTAAGATTTAAGAAGTAACGTGTTTCTTCTATATACATTCTATATAACTTCTATACTCGGCCTTAAAAATATCAATTGACTTGTCTTCCGTAGCCTTCTGTGGCAAAGAATTCCACAGATTCACCATCAGGGGAATCAAGAACCTTGGGTCATATTTGCACCCCATGTTTGCACCCCAGCAGTATGAACATTGACTTCTCTAATTTCAGGTAGTCCTTACTTTCCCCTCACCTTCTCAGCTCCTCCTCAGCCCCACTGGCTCCTCCTCCTCCTTTCTTTCTTCCCCCCCCCCCCCCCCCCCCCCCAACCCCACCACTCTCACACATCAGTCTGAAGAAATGTTTTGGCCCGAAACGTTGCCTATTTCCTTCTCTTCATAGATGCTGCCTCACCCGCTGAGTTTCTCCAGCATTTTTGTCTACCTTGGGTCATATGTTTAGGCTGAGAGTGGAATGATTTAAAAGTAACTTTAGGGGCAGCTTTTTCACACAGAGGGCAGCGGTTAATGAGTGAGCTGCCAGAGGAAATAGTTGGGGCTGGTACAGTAACAGCATTTAAAATATACAGGTGTATTTGGACAGGTACAAGAATATGAAAGGTTGAGAGGGATATCACAGCATCTGAGAGCTGAATCCAGCCAATATCTGTGATGCATCTGAGCAAACATTTCAGGTTCAGCTACAATGACCAACAGAGGCTTTTGGATTTCTAGATTCTCCAATAATCTATTCCTTCATCTCTTGTGGAATGAATGGATTCATGGTACTCTGTTTCTTGTGAGTACAAATGACTCCGCTAAATATGGATCTCCCTTATCCATCAGTTAGTCAAGCATGATTTCCCCTTCATTAATCCATGCTGACTTTGACCAATCCTGCCACTGCCTTCCAAATGCGCTGCTATAACATCTTTAATAATCAACTCAAGCATCTTCTTGATAATTCCCTGTTTTCTCTCTCCCTCCTTTCTTAAAAAAGAGGGTTACATTAGCTACCCTCCAGACCACAGGAACTGATCCAGAGTCTATAGAACATTGTAAAATGATCACCAATGCATCCATGATTTGTAGGGCCACCTCTTTGAGTAAATGTAATGGAAATGTAATCCAGCTCTTTCTTCTAGAGTAGAACACATTGATTTACCAATATTTCAGGCTTCTTGGTGGTCCAGAATGCTATTGTCTATTTCTCTCAGTTTTCTCTTAATATGACACAGACACATGGAAACTGATATTCACATTTTCTATGGTTTATAGAGTATATTTATGATCCTATCTAATCTCATATTCTTTAAGCAATAACGGCAGCATTGTAGACTATCTTTATCACTGGTAAAAGCAGATTTTCCTGAATGCTTGTAATTAATGCCCATTTTATGTGATCTGTTGTGGCTAACTAACACTGTGAATTATTTTTACAGTTTTGCCAGAGGAAGTGAACAAGAGAGATATTGTATTCCTCGTTGACGGCTCAGAGAATGTCGGAAACATAAATGTGCATCTGGTGCACGATTTTATCAGCAATATAATCGAGAGTCTTGATATTGGAACGGACAGGGTAAGGGTGGGCATGGCACAATTCAGTCACAATGCCAAAGCAGAGTTCTACCTTGATACATACTCAACAAAATCGGACATCCTGAATCATATCAAAGGGCTCAGGTTGAAAGGGGGCACGACTCTTAACACTGGCTCAGCCCTGGACTTTGTTTTAAGGAATCTCTTTATCAAGTACACAGGAAGCAGAAAGGAGCAAGGGGTTCCCCAGTTTCTTGTGGTGTTTGCTGGCGGGAGATCGGCGGAAACTGTTAAACCCTATGCGGAGGCTCTCAAGCGAGATGGCATCGCAATTTTTGCAGTTGGAGTAAGGCATGCCGACCCGGCCCAGCTGGAGGAGATTGCATCCGATCCCAGTTTGGTCTTCAGTGTGAAGGAGTTCCATAATTTGGCAAACGTACATGAACGGGTGATGAGCCCATTGTCAACATTGAGTGCCCCAACAGTGGCTATCAGAGAGTCAATCGTCATTAATGAAGAAACATTAATTCCTGGAGAGGAGCGAGTTACCAGTATAGAAGGTACGTAAACTAGGCTTTGCTCTTTGATTATCAGAATCAGAATCAGAAACACACCTTATTCGCCAAGTATGTTTTGCAACATACGAGGAATTTCATTGGTCAGGTCAGTCATACAATTAAAAGTAACAGATCAGTCAAAAACACATTTTAACATAAACATCCACCACAGTGACTCCTACACATTCCTCACTGTGATGGAAGGTGAAATAAAGTTCAAGTCCTTCCCTTAGCTCGTCCTCGGTCGTGGGACTTGAGCCCTGTTGAAGGGACGATCTTGACTCCCGTAGCCGTTGGCCTTCGGGCCCTCCCCGTCGAGGCGATCAGCTCCTGCATCGGGGGGATGTCAGCTCTCCCGTGCCGGGCGATCGAACCTTGCGTTGGGGCAGGTCGAACCTTCCGCGACGTTGGAGCTCCTGACAAGCCTCTCCCGAGACTGCGAGCCCTTGGTGGTAAGTCCACGATGGTCGCAGTGGGAGCGATCCCAGGCAAGGGATCAGCTCCGATGTTAAGTCCACGCCCCCGGTGGGGCTCACGACAGTCCGAGGAAGCTTCCAGCTCCATCGATGGTAGGCTGCAGAGCCTGGAGAATGTGATCCGAAAATTCATCTCCGGGAAGATAAGAGCCTGAAAAAAGTTTCCCCCGATTCCCTCCCCCTCATAAAACAAACCAAAGAACATTAAAACAAAAACTTTTACCAAACTAAAAATAACAAAAAGCGCGAAAAGACGAGCAGACTGCCGGCAGGGGGCCATCAGCACGGTGCCCCTGGTGTCAATTATATATTCCAAGAGCACAGTAGCATTATGGTAGACTGACTCCCCCTGCCCAATCTTTGCACATCCCCAATCCTGGTCTTTCCATTCAACACTTTAATTTCATGTTTCAAGAATCTTGCTGTGTTCTATGACTGTTGGCAGACCGATTTCCCTCTTGGGATAAATAAAGTTCTATCGTATCATATCGTGTCATAGGTTATGCACTTGTATTGAGTTGCATGAATCATTAATCGCGAGACATGGGTTCGATTCCCACCATAGAAGCTGGCAAATTTCAAATAATTATAAATACATTTGGGAAAGATTGAAATAATATCAATAATGGCTACAGTGGAATTGCTGGGATGTAGCAAAATACTTTTTGGTTCATTGATGTCCTTCAGAGAGAGCAATCTGCCATCTTTACCCAGTCTGCAAACGTCCATCGTGGCTGGTTGCCCGGGTGGATAATTAATGCTATTACAGCACTGTGCACATCCTGTTCATGTGCAATATTGACAGGGAATAGTTATTTAATTTTGCAATTAATTAGCAAATTAGCTCAGATAATCATTTCCTATATTAATCAGCATATTTCTACCATGCGTTAATGTACGGATCATTTACAGATTGAACATAGTTGGTAAGTATCAGAGAGAAGGACATAGTTAACTTTCATTTTGAACACATTTGAACAGATTTGCAAATTCTTGATGCAGTTTTAAAGGAAGCCATTTGGTTGCCTTGCCAGTGTGAAAATGTGTAACACTATCAGATGCTGGTGGTATTCTCCTCTATACCTTCCATTTCATTGATTTCAATGTGGGGGAATATATGCCACTGGTAGTGAATAACATCAGCATGGTGACCATCTTTCACCCCTTCGCACTTGATCCCTGTTTACATCCATTCCCTACACACGAGGGGCAATTTACAGGAGCCAATTTACTTACAAACCTGCATATCTTTTGGATGTGGGAGGAAACCGGAGCACCCGGAGGAAACCCATGCGGTCACAGGGAGAACGTGCAAACTCCACACAGATAGCACCCGAGGTCAGGATCAAGCCCGGGACTCTGCAATGTGAGGCAGCAGCTCGACCAGCGCGCTGCTCTACCCTCAGAAGGAAAAAGTTCCCCTGAGGTCCCTCTTAAATCTCTCCCTTTTCACCTTAAGCATATGGTTTCTAGTTTTAAAATCTTCTGGGGAAAAATACTATGAATGTTCACTTTATCCATGCCCCTTATGATCTCATTACGGTGAACAAAGTCACCTCTCAGCCTCCTGCTCTCCAAGGAATAAAGTCCCAGCCTATCCAACCTCCCTATATTTCATGCCTGGGGGCCCTGTGTTCAGATGAATGTATCCATTGGCAGAAAGATATAACCTTTTGAAGAAAAGCCACACATGCTAGCAAACAATATCAAAAAAGTAGTTTTCAAATCTATTATTATATAAAAGTCTGTGGCTGCCACCTGCCATCCGTCCGTCTGGCTGCCGGCTGCCTTTCTTCCTTTTGATTCGCTGCTGCTTCCTATCAGCTTCCAACACACTTCAAAACAAAGTTGCAGACAGAAACACTCTGAACTTTTCACCTCAATGGGATATCACAGCAAGTGCTTCAACAGGAGGGGGAGGGCCAATTGGTATTGCAATTGGAACTGCTGCAGCAGACAGGGGAGGTGAAATTTGAATTTTTTTGTAATCCACTGCTGAGGGAGGCAGGGGAGTGCTGGAATCTTACATTTGGGAACGGGTTCAGTTCCGTTGGAGGAGACGGGTGCATGGTGGAATATTGGGTTGGGGGATCACACCATTGGGAGAGCAGAACCAACGGGTCTGCACTTGGTCTAGTGTTCAATAAAATGCAGCTTGAAATGAAATGCTCTTGAGGCATATCCAGCAATAAAAAAATGCCAAATTACTGACATTCAGTAATTGCTCAGCCACATTTTGCAGAAGAATTGATAAATAATCCATGCTGTATATCAATGAGCCATGCTGAAAATGCTGTATTTCCTTTGTAACATAGCAATATTGTTTGCATTTTCAACAATTGATGCTTGTTCATTTTATATATTTGTTTTCCCATCCTGTAGTCATGCAGAAAGATATTGTTTTCCTAATTGATGGCACCCTTGGAATGGGGAAAGCATTTCCTCTCGTCCGCCAATTTCTTATTAAAGTACTTCAGGAACTTGACATTGGGCCTGACAAAGATCAAGTCGCCGTGGTACAGTACAGCTCCGATGCACAGACTGAATTTGCGTTCAATACTTATACGAGCAAGGCTGAAGTCCTGGCTGCGGCAACACAGATCAGACGTAAAACGGGAAGAGTCCTCAACACTGGAGGAGCACTAGAGTATGTCTCAAGAAATATCTTTCATGCAGCTGCTGGCAGCAGGCAAGATGCCGGAGCTAAGCAAATTCTGGTGCTTATCACTGCTGGGAAGTCCAGGGAAGATGTCGGTCCAGCAGCAGATACTATAAAGCAAGCTCATATTGTGCCCATTGCCATCGGAGCTAAGAATATTGACCCATCGGAGCTGCAGCAGATTGCATATTCCTCTGATTTCCTCATTATATTAAAAACTTTCCACTCTATACCAACATTGCATCAACGATTGATATCAATGCTGAAATCCGTTTAACCTTTTGAAGGTAAGAATTTTTCACAAGCCAAGGCCATTGGTTAATTAATCCTTGTTCATTTTCCTAGTTACATCCTCAAAAAATTCCGGAAGATTAGTCAAGCATGATATCCCCTTCGTAAATCCATGCTGACCCAGACCGATCCTGTTACTGCTATCCAAATGTGCCGTTATTTCATCTTTTCGGATTGACTCCAGCATCTTCCCCACCACCGATGTCAGGCTAAGTGGTCTATAATTCCCTGTTTTCTCTCTCCCACCTTTCTTAAAAGATGGGATAACATTAGCTACCCTCCAATCCACAGGAACTAATCCTGAATCTATAGAACATTGGAAAATGATCACCAATGCGTCCACGATTTCTAGAGCCACTTCCTTAAGTACCCTGGGATGCAGACCATCAGGCCCTGGGGATTCATCAGCCTTCAGTCCCATCAGTCTACCCAACACCATTTCCTGCCTAATGTGGATTGTCTTCAGTTCTTCCGTCAACTCAGATCCTCTGGCCACTAGTACATCGGGAAGTTTGTTTGTGTCTTCCTTAGTGAAGATGGATCCAAAGTACCCGTTCAACTCATCTGCCAATTTCTTGTTCCCCATAATAAATTTACCTTTTTCAGTCTTCAAGGGTCCAACTTTGGTCTTAACTTTTTTTTCCCCTCTTCATATACCTAAAGAAGCTTTTACTATCCTCCTTTATATTCTTAGCTAGCTTACCATGTGCCTCATCTTTTGTCCCCGTATTGTCTTTTTGGTTCTCTCCTGTTGCTCTTTAAACATTACCCAATCGTCTTGCTTCCCGCTCATCTTTGCTACGTTGTACTTCTTCTCTTTTATTTTTATTCTGTCCCTGACTTCCCTTGTCAGCCACGGTCGCCCCTTACTCACCTTAGAATCTTTCTTCCTCTTTGGACTGAACTGATCCTGCACATTCTGTATTATTCCCAGAAATACCTACCATTGTCGATCCACTGTCATCCCTGCTCACGTATTTATCCAGTCAAATTTGGCCAGCTCCTCCCTCATGGCTCCATAGTCCCCTTTATTCAACTGTAACACTGACACCTCCGATTTACCCTTCTCCCTCTCAAATTGTAGATTAAAACTTATCATAATTAGTTACTACTTTCTAATGGCTCCTTAACCTCAAGTTCCCTAATCAAATCCGGTTCATTACATAACACTAAATCCAGAATTGCCTTCTCCCTGGTAGGCTCCAGTATAAGCTGCTCTAAGAATCTATCACGGAGGCACTCCACAAACTCCCTTTCTTGGGGTCCAGTACCAACCTGATTTTCCCAGTCTACCTGCATGTTGAAATCTCCCATAACAACCCTAGCATTACCTTTACCATATAACCAAATAACCATATAACAATTACAGCACGGAAACAGGCCATCTCGGCCCTTCTAGTCTGTGCCGAACACTTACTCTAACCTAGTCCCATCTACCTGCACTCAGACCATAACCCCCCATTCCTTTCCCGTCCATATACCTATCCAATTTATTTTTAAATGATAAAATCGAACCTGCCTCCAGCACTTCCACTGGAAGCTCATTCCACACAGCTACCACTCTCTGAGTAAAGAAGTTCCCCCTCATGTTACCCCTAAACTTTTGTCCCTTAATTCTCAAATCATATCCTCTTGTTTGAATCTTTCCTACTCTCAATGGAAAAAGCTTATCGACGTCAACTCTGTCTATCCCTCTCATAATTTTAAAGACCTCTATCAAGTCCCCCCTTAACCTTCTGCGCTCCATAGAATAAAGCCCTAACTTGTTCAACCTTTCTCTGTAACCTAGGTGCTGTTTATGACGTTAATTTTAACTCTTGATTCTACTTGCATCCTATATCCAGGCTAGTTTGTGGGCCTGTAGATAACTCCCATTAAGGTATTTTTACCCTTACAATTCCTTAGTTCTATCCATACTGACTCCACATCTCCTGTTTCAATGTCACCCCTTGCAAGGGACCGAATTTCATTCCTCACTAATGGAGCTAACCTACCCCCTCTGCCCACCTGTCTGTCTTTTCGATAGAAGGAATACCCTTGAATATTCAGTTCACAGCCCTGGCCCTCGCAGCCATATCTATGTAATTCCCACAACATCATACTTGCCAATTTCTAACTGAGCCTCAAGCTCGTCCACTTTATTTCTTATACTTCGCGCATTCATATACAGCACTTTGACTTTGGTATTCACCTCCCCTCTCACACCAATCACAATTGGCCCTGACCTTACTCTCTCATCCCTTCTCGAACTTTCCTTTCCATTAATTCGCGAGTCTTTTGTAACTTTTCCTGTACTCAATTTCCCTTCAAGTCCTTTATACTCCCAATTTGTCAATCCCTCCTCCCCCACCATTTAGTTTAAACCCACATGTGTAGGTTTAACCCACAACATTGTGCTAATGCCGAGAAGTGTGTTCAGCTCTGGCTGAACAACTAATTTTGTTTGTGGACTCAATAAGAAGAAGTCAGAAGAACAGCCCTCAACCACTTACCCTTGGGTTCTATGGCCAATCTAATTTTAATTATAATCTATCATGTTTTTGTCGATCCCATTTGATTTTAGATTCTGGATCAGCCTTTTTTACATGCCTTACTAAAGGGACTTTTTTGAATGCCTGTGTGTTGTTTTATGTTTGTGATGAGTTACCCACATCAATCAGTTTTATCACCTCCTCAAAAAAGTCATGATCTCCCCTGCATAAAGCCATGCTAACTATTCCTAATAAGAGCATGCTATTCTAGATGCCAGTAAATTATATCCTTAATCTTTCCCCATACCACTCTTCACTGAAAGCTGTTAGTGTCCACATTTTTCTGAATAGATAGCAATAGATCAAATAAGCAATCCTATCCATACCCAAAGAACTGTGATCAAATACTTGCTCTCATTCAAATGCTACACTGTTTTAGTGATTATGTTTTAAGCTCCTATCCATGGCTGCCCGAGCACTGGAATAAGTTTAACAGACTTCCCCTTTTCTTAAGAGGGCCTCAAGGAATCTTAAGTATTTGATTCTGCTTAAATCATAATCCATTGCCAACTTCAAAGAAAAAAAACTATCAGTGAACCAAAAATTGAACGAGCATAAAACACATATAAATGAACTAAATGCAATTGTGTAAATTCAGCTGATGGCAATGGGAAGATATGTAACAAAGGAGATTCTTACAGACTTTGATGAAGATGATTGTTATAGACTCTTGCTGAAGCTCTTCTGGTAGATTCATCCTCCCTAACTGCACCAGTTACCATATCTCAATGTTCATTTTCCAGGATTCCACTTAACTGTCTCCTTCCCAAATACAACTTTATCCCATGTTAATTACTTCTGGACAAATTGTGTACCTTTACTCAGGAATTCAATCCAATCCTATTCTATTCTATTCTATTCTATTCTATTCTATTCTATTCTATTTATTCCATTCTATTCTATTCTATTCTAGTACAATATTTTTTGTGTAACAGGTGATCAAAGCAGTGTTGGATATATCCTTCAAAAAGGAATTGGAATCTAGTAAATTGGACTAGATTATGTTGGCAAAAATCTAGTATGCGCTTTGTGGGCCAAATGGCCATCATAATATTGTATCATCTACCTCCTCATTCAGAATTTCAATACAGAATTTTCACCTTGACAATGGTGGGTATATGGAACGAGTTCCCAGAGAATGTAGTTGAGGCAGAGGCAACAACGGAGTTTAATAGATGTTTATAGGAAGAAACTGCAGATGTTGGTTTAAACCAAGGATAGACACAAAAGGCTGGCGAGACAGAGGGATAGAGAACAAATGAATGAAAGATGTGCGAAAAGGTATCGATGATAAAGGAAACAGGCCATTGTTCATTGTGGGCAAGGTAAAAATGAGTTACATACAATGAGACTCCACAAGACAGCTTTGAAGCTGGTACCCATGACTTGGGTTGTGGAGGGATGGAGAGAGAGGGGATGCATGTGTTACTATATTCATACTGTCTATATTTCTTGTTTATCTTTTCCCCTGATTCTTAGTCTGAATAAGGGTCTCGATGCAAAACCTCACCTATTCCTTTTCTCCGGCAATGCTGTCTGACCCGCTGAGCTACTCCAGCTTTTGGTGTCTATCTATCATTTCAAAGATATTTAAACCAGTGTATGGATAGGGAAGATTTAGGGGGAGATAGACCACATGGATAAATGGGACTTGCTTAGATGGGGCATTTTTTCTCACATGGATGAGTTGGGCCACATGATGTATGACACTATGATTTTATGACTTTAACAGTGGAATTCTAGTCAAATTATTACAGCATAGTGTACCTTGTTGCCTCTCTGCATGGCTGGCCAGTAGTGCATAGTGTTTAAGTTATTAGGCTGGCATTAGAATTTGGGACCATTGATCCAGAGACAAGTTAAAATCCCATTCATAGTTTCTCGGGATTTAGATTTCACAGGTTCACGTTCACAAGTTATAGGAGATGAATTAGGCCATTCGGCCCTTCGAGTCTACTCCGCCATTGAATCATGGCTGATCTCTGCCTCCTAATCCCATTTTCCTGTCTTCTCCCCTTAACCCTTGAACCCATTCTAATCCAGAAATTGTCTATCTCTGCCTTAGAAATATCCACTGATGGCCTCCACAGTCCTCTGTGGCAGTGAGTTCCACAGATTAACTACCCTCTGACTAAAGATGTTCCTCCTCAACCTCCTTTCTAAAAGAACGCCCTTTAATTCTCAGGCTAGGTATGACCTTTAGTCGTAGACTCTCCCACCAGAGGAAACATCCTTTCCACATCCACTCTATCTAAGCCTTTCATTATTCTGTAAGTTTCAATGAGGTCCCCCCTCAACCTTCTAAACTCCAGTGAGTAGAGGCCCAGTGCTGTCAAACACTCATCATTTTAAGTAACTAAATAAACCTAGAATTAAAGGAACAATTAATCATTGCAACGCTAACCATCAAACAACTGGATTATTAATAAGAAGCTATCTGCGTCATTAATAACCCTTAGAGTAGCAAATTAGCTGTCCACTAACAGTTTAGCCTCCATGTGACTCTAGACCCACCAAAGTTCAGTTTGGTGATAGAGCGTGGAAACAGGCCCGTCGGCCCATCGAGTCCGCACCGACCAGCGATCCCCGCACATTAACACTACCCTACACACACTAGGAACAATTTACATGTGTACCAAACCAATGAACCCACAAACCTGTAGGCCTTTGGAGTGTGGGAGGAAACCGGAGATCTCGGAGAAAACCTACGCTGTCACGGGGAGAACGTACAAACTCCGTACAGACAGCACCTGTAGACAGGATCGAACCAGGATCTCCGGCGCTGCAAGCGCTATAAGGCAGCAGCACAACCGCTGCGCCACCGTGCCACTCATATTCTGGGACAATTAGGGATATGTAATAAATGCTGGCATTTCCCTGTAAAATTTTCATCCCTAGAATAACCCCAATGAATCAATGAATATTGGCCAAATGTTCAACATTGACAGATAACCATTTTGCTTAAAAATTGTACGATTATTGTTGACTGTATTTACATCACAAGGCTGAGCTGCTTTCACCTGGTGTAATGTTTAAATATATAGATCACAGGGTGTGTGGGAAGGAACCACAGATGCAGGTTTAAATCGAAGATAGACAAAAAAACACTGGAGTAACTCAGCGGGAAGAGGCAGCATCTCTGGAGCGAAGGAATGGGTGATGTTTCAGGTCGAGACTCTTCTTCAAACTGGATAGTTAGTGGTGAATAGCGATAATGAATAATTAAAGCCCTGTCTCATGGTGCAAGTTCATTCCAAGAGCTCTCCCGAGTTAAAAATAAATCAAACTCGTGGTAAGCATGGAGAATGAACGTAGCGGGTACGTCGGAGCTTGGGGATGTCTCTTAGCGGCTCGTAACGCTAACGACACGTACTCGGGAAGACTCGCTAACGGCAGGTAAGCTCGGGAAGACTCATGAAGGTTTTTCAACACGTTGAAAAATGTCCATGAGTGCCCCGAGTACCGACGAGTGGCCATTACCGCAAATCTCCGAGTTCGAATCAGGGCAAACTCGGGAGAGCTCTTGGAATTAACTCGTACTGTGGGACAGGGCTTGTGTTAGTGTCTTTACTACCTCAGAGCCAAAGTATGGAACACTCCAGATAGACTGGATTAATTCTGCTCTTATTTAATTCTGGACTTGAATCCAAATTGACCAATGCAGAGATACAGCGTGTAAACAGGTCCTTCATCCCACCAAGTCCACACCGACCAACAATCCACGCACATTAACACTATCCTACACTAGGGACAGTTTATACATTCATACCAAGCCAATTAACCTACAACCCTCTACGTCTTTAGAGTGTGGGAGGAATCCGAAGTTCTCGGAAAAAGCCCACACAAACTCTGTACATACAGCCAGGATCGGACCCGAGTCTCTGGTGCTGTACGCACTTGTAAGGCAGCAGCTCTACTGCAGCGTCACCGTGCCGCCCCTTTAAGCTATACTTTCTTAGTGGCAGGTTTTAAGAGATATCAATAACAGAAATCATTATTCTTGGAATAAGACAACTGTTCATCCTGATAAATACAATACAAATACGGGAAATGCTGACAGTGTTCAACCAGTTAGGCAGTATCTGTGGAAAGATAAATTATGTTAACGTTTCAAGTCAATAATTTTTTGCTCAGTATACGTTTAGTTAACTGGCCTCCACAAATTAATAACTGATGATGATCTGCATGCATGGGAACTATGTATTAATTCCCCGCAGTTCTGATGGAACGTCATTGACATGAAAAGTCAGAGTAACTCAGTGGGTCAGGCAGCATCTCTGGAGAGAAGGAATAGGTGACGTTTCGGGTTGAGACCCTCCTTCACAGTTGATTTGTGAAACATGATTTGTTATGAAGGGAAGGTAGCGAAGTAAGTGTTTATTCTTTTGTTCCCCACAGATCACATTACTGAATAACCCAACAGAGTGTCCTGCATCTGAATTATTATATCACATCATCCAAGTTCCCTTCTCCACATTAAGCTGCAAAACAACAGCAAAAAAATGCTTGAATGAATCACTTCACTGAACAACACGAAAACCAGCCATCCTTGGAAGCCACAAGTTTGACAATAATATCCTGCATATGACAGTGATCTCAGTTTTCCGTCGTAAACTCTATCTGAACATCTGGCTCATTTTATAAAATTATTTGCAATTTATAGTCAACAGAATTACCTGGTGTAAAGAATATGGGCACAGTGTAAGGAAGCAGGCACTGATATTCAACACGTTTGATTACTTTATCTGAAATAAAAACAGAGAATGTTGTGAATATTCAGCAGATCAGGCAGCATCTGTAGAAAGAGAAACAGTGTTAACACTCTGCTGGTCTGCAAAGGGCCTTGGACTGAAATGTTAATGCAGATACTGTGCATTTCTGTTTGGTCCATCGCAAGAAGGACGTGGAGGCTTTGGAGAGGGTGCGGAGGAGGTTTTTCAGTGGTTACCATGATCGGAGGGTACGAGCTAGGAGATGTTGGACAAGCATGGATTATTTTCTCTGGAGTATCCGAAGCGAAGGGGGGTATATATATGATAGAAGCCTATAAAATTATGAGAGTCAAAGATAGGGTAGAGAGTCAGGACCTTTTTTCTCAGGGTGGAAATGTCAAAGATTAATGAGCGTAGTTTTATGTTGCGAAGAAGAAAGTTTAAGGAAGATGTGGAAGAAGTTTTATTTGACACAGGCTGATAGGTGTCGGAAATGGTTGGTGATGGTGGTAGATACACTAGTGGTGTTCACGAGGCTTTCAGATAAGTGTATGAATATGTAGCGAATGGAGGAATATGGATGACATGTATGTAGGTATAAGGGATTAGTTTAAATTGGAATCATGGCTGGTGCAGACATTGTGGGCCAAAAGGCCTGTTCTTGAGCCACACTGTACTATCACAGATGCAGCCTGACCTGTTGAGTGTTTCCAAGCATTCTTCTGCAGATATTTCAGATTTCCAGCTTTTGAAGATTTTTCAATTCCAGTATTTTTTGAAATTAAAAGGATTATGGCCAATGCAGTCCAGATTTTACATGGAACAATTTCAGCTGTAAAGGATTTTCATTCTGCTTATTTTACTTGGATCGCAATATATATATACCAACGCTACTCCTCATTATGTTCGGTATTTTCAAGTCCAATTTTTTCTTTGCTGCTGCCTGCTTGTCAAACGACCAGAATTGCTTTTCCTGCCCATTGCCTATTTCTGGTCATCATCCCAGTTCTAACACCATCGAATTGGAAAGCAATACTCAAACCATTTGGCTTTATATCCTCAATGCACTGTCGTGGACATTTAAAGTGACAAATAAATTTTTATTTTAAAACACAATGGCCCAATGTTTTATTAGCTGCTCTCTTATCATTCTACTCCAAATAAAAGGCTTTTACACTATTGGTATTTTGAAAGGGAAGTGAGAATGTGCATATGGAAACATGAAATCCAGTTGTGAAGTAATAAACAGGGTTCAGAAACATAGCACTATTAAAGATGATATTATTGATCAGACACAAGGTTAAATAACCTCACAGATTGATGGTAAGAACTAATTTTAGTTTAGATTTTAAATTTGGGATACAGCGCGGAAACAGGCCCTTCGGCCCACCGAGTCAGTGCCGACCAGCGATCCCCGTACATTAACACTATCCTACACACACTAGGGACAATTTACATTTATACCAATCCAATTAACCTACAAACCTGTGCGTCATTGGCGAGTGGGAGGAAACCGAAAATCTCGAAGGAAAACTTACGCGGTCACGGGGAGAACGTGCACACTCTGTACAGACAGAACCAGTAGTCGGGATCGAACTTGGTCTCTGACTCTGCAGGCACTGTAAGGCAGCAACTCTAACGCTGCGCCATCGTGCCTCACCTGGGGACTATACTGGAGTCCGTACAATACAATGGGACCATACAAAATACCTGGAGAAGTAGTGCGTTTTATGGCCCTGTCCCACTTAGGCGATTTTTTAGGCGACTGCTAGAGACTAGGACAATGGAATTCACTGGTCAATACCGGCGACAACCTACGTCACCTGGCAACAATTGACTTCACCTGGCGACAACGTACGGCAGCACCTAAGACAACCTACGACAGCCCAAATTGTCGCCACTGTCTCCGAAAATGTTTCATTGTCAAATTTTTCGGCAGTCGGCTGTAGTCGCCTAAAAAATCGCTTGAGTGGGACAGGGCCTAAAACAGGGCCTAAAACAGGGCCTGGTGATGCAAGTTCTTAAATGTGGAAACAAATGAAGACAAGGTGGTGAAGATTTCATTGCTTCTCTTCATTGGTCAGAACATTGAGTACAAGAGTTAAACAGTCCGAGTCATACAGCATAGAAACAGATCCTTCATCCCAACTTGCCCATGCCGACAATGATGCCCAACTACACTGGTCCCACCTGCCCACGTTAGGCCCATATTCCTCCAAGTACCTGTCCAAATGTCTTTCAAATGTTGTTATATTTGCATCAAGTACCTCCTCAGACTGCCCATTCCATATACCCACCATCCTCTGTGTTAAAAAGTTATCCCACAGATTCCTATTAAATCTTTCCCCTCTTACCTTAAACATGACTACTCTTGGTAAAAGACTCTGCATTTACCACATTCCCCTCGTGATCTTATACACCTCCATAAGATCAGCCCTCATACTCCTGCGCTACAAGGAATGGTCCTAACCTGCTCAGCCTCTTCCTTTAGAAGTGTAGGCTTGGCGATCGTTTCGCCGAACACCTCTGCTCGGTCCGCATTAACCAACCTGATGTCCCGGTGGCTCAGCACTTCAACTCCCCCTCCCATTCCGAATCCGACATTTCTGTCCTGGGCCTCCTCCATGGAAATTGGAGGAGCAGCACCTCATATTCCGCTTGGGGAGTCTGCACCCTAGCGGCATAAACATTGACCTCCAATTTCCGGTAGCACTCACTGTCTCCTCCCCTTCCCAGCCCTCTGGCTCCTCCTCTTCCTTTCTTCTTCCCGCCCCCCTCACACTACAGCAGTCTGAAGAAGGGTTTCGGCCCGAAAAGTTACCTATTTCCTCCGCTCCATAGATGTTGCCGCTCCCGCTGAGTTTCTCCAGCACTTTTGTCTATCAACTCTTCCTTTAGCTCAAGCCTTCAAGTACTAGCAGCATCCTCGTAAATCTTCGCTGAACTCTTTCCAGCTTAACAACATCCATCCTATAGCAGGGTGAAAAAAACTGAACACAATATTCCAAATACAGACTCACCAATGTCTTGTACCACAGGAACATAATATCCCGACATTTATGCTCAATAACCTGACCGATGAATGCCAACGTATCAAAAGCCGTCTTGACCATCCTACCTGTGACACCACTTAAGGAACTATGTACCTGCACTCTGCTCTACAAATCCCTCCAGGGCCCTGACATTCACTCTGAAGTTCCTACCCTGCTATGTCTTCTGAAAAGGCAACACCTTGCACTTATCTACATTAATCTGCATTAATGTGTCATCAGCTCAACTGATCCACATCTTGATTACCATCTTCACTATTTACAATGCCACCCATTTCATTGCCATCTGCAAACTTACAAATCATGCCTTGCACATTCTCATCTAAATCATTAATTCTAACTACTAAGCACCGACTCCTGAGGCACACCACTAGTCACAGGCCTCCAGTCCGAAAGACAACCTTCCATTATCACCCTCCATGAAGTCAATTCTCAATCCATTCAGCTAGCTGTCCCTGGATCCATGCAATCTATGCTTGCAGAGCAGCCTACCCTTGCAGAACCTTGTCACATGCCCTGATGAAATCCATATAGAGAACACCTACAGCTCCGCCCTCAGCAACCATTTTGGTTAATTAAAAAAAATGATCTCCCAACTGCAAAACCATGCTGACTATCCCTAATCACCTACCATTTATCCAAATGCAGATCCAAATCCGATTCCTCAGAACATTCTCCAGTAACTTGCCTACCTCAGATGTTATAGTTCCCAGGTCTAAAGTTCCCACGCTTTTCCTTGCAGACCTTCTTAGATAAAAGCACATTAGCCACCCTCCAGTCTTCCAGCACCTCACCCCTGTCTAATAATGATTAATATATCTTGGCCATCCGTTCTCTAGCTCCCTACAGCATCCTGGGATATATCTGATGAAGCCCGGGATATTTGTACACTTCCATATACCCCAGGAAGGTTCAGTACTTTGTTGACTGTAATACAGACTGTACAAGGCATTTCATTAACTGTCCCAAGTTACACGGTCTTCATGTCTTTCTCCGCATTTAAAACAGAAAATACTTGATTAGAACGGGTGTCAAGGGTTATGGGGAGAAGGAAGGAATATGGGATTAGGTGGCAGAGGTCAGCCATGATTGAATGGCGGAGTGGACATGATGGGCCAAATGGCCTAATTCTACTCCTGTAAATTGTGAACTTGCAAATTTTACTTCGGAGTCACGTGAGTGACTACGTGAAGACCCCGTCCAGCTCGCATGCGCGACATATAGCATCTCACGCAGTGCAACAGCGACAGACGGGAATACGAGCTCTCCCGCAACAATTTGAAAACGGACCTCCAGGTAAGTAAATTTACTCTGAAGACATGGTGTTTTGGGAAACCTTATTCTGTTTTATTTTTAAATAGGAACATGAACAGGGAAAACACCAAGGAAGGTCGTTCCCGTCGGACTGCAATGGTTCCAGCAGTGCGGGGTGACCGGTGGCACCTGGACCGCACACGCTGCGGTCCACAGTTATCGACAATTTCCGAGCCGAGCCCAGCGCCACTAGCACAGCTCAAACAACCGCAGCGGGCTGGAGGTAAGGCACTACGGAAGTCGGATCAGCCGATTCACTGAGATGAGCCCAGCACGGTAGACTCACCGCCCGAGAGCGGCAAAAGGTGACCATTTCAAGCCTGATGGAAAGGCTCATGGAGCAAAAGCTCCAGCGAGACTTGCTCCGGGAGGTGGGGCAGCTCGCCTAGGGAGCACAAACACTCCCGCTCCAGTGCACTAACAAGCACTGGCCATCGTATCTCCCTCAACAGAGGGGAGCGTTGGTGACCAGGACTGGGCTGGTCAAGAACAGGGATCACTGGCTGAAGAAACCGGGAGTATGCTTGAGGTACAGGATCAGGAAGAGCTGCTTTTTTTTAAAATTATTATTTTTTTTTAATAGTTGAAAATTGTTTTATTAGTATCACATTTTCAGCAAACAATGTCTATTTGCCCTTTTTGGCTTTGATTTTCCTCAGGTAGAATTCAAGCTCTTTTCCTTCAAGAATGTAGCCATCAGCTCTGCCACACTGACCAGGTCTTGAAGCTATGCAAGCAAGCAATTTCCCCTGCTGGAATTGTTCTTCTAGCAACGAGTTGATTTTTGCATTCTTTCTTCGGTTTTCATATTTCTTCTGAATTTTCTTTGACCTCTTCTTGTTCAGAATTTCTTCCTCTTCAGGTGTCAGCTTGGCACCCTTCTTCCGAACAAGAGGAATGGCAAAGTGAGATTCATACCACTGCCTGAAAGGAGTGCTGTCAATCTGAACAATACAGTTCTTTACTAATGTTTTTGTCCTGCCCAATTCATTGTTGGAGGCATTGTACACTACATCAATGATCCTGGTCTTTCGTGTACAACACTCAGAACCCCAGGAGTAGTTTCCAGCATCCAACCTCAATGCCCGATATTTTTTATTCCCACCACGGACTCTCACTGTGTGGATACGACGTGGCCCAATCTTGGTATTTGCAGGAGGACGTCCGAGTTCATACTTCCTTTTTTTATGGTATGGCTTCCTTTTACCTCCAGTCTTGCGACGCTTATGCCAGTTATTCCGGGATATACCCATTGTCAGGCGGCAGTTGGAAAGAGAGGAGCTGCTGGGAGAGGTAAACCGCTACGTGGCAACACCGCGAGCGGGTCGGCCGTTACAGTCTAAACTGGCAGCCAGCTTACTACCTGTCCTTTAAACCTCTCCAAGACAGGTAGTCAATGAGGCGTTGGACCTTATCACGCCTCCCCAAAATTGAATTTTGCTCAATGTGTCTGCCGTTACTGGGGGTACATTGAGCAGGGTATCAAAACCCAAGAACTTAAATTGCAAATAATGGTGATACCCCTGACGTCGGCTATCACTTCATATGCTCATTCCATGGACAGGGTTTACATGACAAAACATCCTGGCTCTACTGTGCAACACAGTATGTGATTAACAACCTCCGGAAGGAGGTCATAAGACCTGCCCTCAACCCCAAAAATTCGCAGGACTGTGTAGAACGCCGGCCTCAGAACCACAGATCCTGCTATTTGGCAAAGAATGACCAAAATAAGCCAAAAAATCTGGACTAAGAATCCAAGGCATTTGGCCTCATGAGGGCGAGACCTGGAACAAGCTAAACCATGCAAACCCAGACGACAGTACCTCTATGCATCCACCAGTAGGTGTATACTTCATGGTACTGATGAAAGCTCGGGGCCCGCATACCATCCCCGGAAGTCTTTCGGGACAGGGCCCAGATCGGGCCCCATGGAAAATGCGCCACCCCCCAACAGCACCACCCCGACAGACAAGGAACCAGAAACCGAAGAAATAAACACACCACCAAACAACAGTGGAGGTAGGTGGGTCTGGTTCCTACCATCACATAAAAGGTGGGGGGATTGTGCTAACAGGGGAGAGACTACATCTGTTTTTGGAAGCATGGAGGACTATCACACTTGGCAGTTATATACCAAAAAGTATTCAAGGATAAAAATGTAATTCATTCAAGAAAACTTGCCACCAGTTCAGCATGCACCCCAAAGGGGTTTTACCCTCTCACTAAAAAGAAAACATGAGGGACAAGCTGAGCTGGAGAAGTTACATACAAAGGGAATTATAGAGAAATCTAAACATGAACCTTTGGAATTCGTATTAAATTTACTAAAACCAAAAAAGATGGTGAATGTCGCATCATCAATGACTTAACCATATTGAATACTTTCGTCAGGTATACACACTTTAAAATGGAAAACATTTGTAACTGCCAAACAATGGATTACCTAAGGATACTTTATGGCAGGCATCGACTTAAAAGATGCATACTATACAGCACCCACTCATAAAGATCATCGTAGATACCTAAAATTTACCTGGATGGGGCAACTATGGCAGTACAAATTATTGACTAATGTGCTAACATGAGCCAGAACTGTTTACCAAGATATTAAAACCAGCCCTGACACTATTAAGGAAACATATTGTCATGTCATATCTTGATGATATTTTAATAATAGACAAAACCATGTAATTAGCTAATTCAGCAGCATTAGCTACTAAAAACGTATTTAACCTTGGGCTTTGTCATACATCCAGATAAATCTACGTTGACATTATCCACAACTATGGACTATCTGGTATTCACAATTAACTCAGTCCACATGTCTATAACGTTTCCAAAAGAAAAGTCAGCAGAATTGGCACAAACCTGTGACAAATTAATGGTTAACAATCGACCAACCATTCGACAAGTGGCAAGAGTAATTGGGAAATTAGTAGCAGCATTACCAGCTACCCAGCTTGGACCTTTGCATTAGAGCAAAGGTGGTAGCGTTTTAAACAACATGCAGGTCACTTTGACTGAACCATGAAATTGCCTATTTTCAGACATAATGATGGAAAGAGAACATTTGGCATAGTTCCAGTCCCATCATTTATCAATAACCCATATCCAGAACAGGTGGTAGATGGACTAATCTAGAATCATCACTACTACAGACACTGGACATAAAAACTATTTGGAAATGTTGGGTGCGTTCTATGGGTTAAAGGCATATTGTTCAAAAGTGCACCATTTGCATGTTTGTTTACAAATTGACAATACCACAGTGGTGGCCTATATTAACCATATGGGCAGGATAAAATCGATATCATGTGATAATTTGATCAACACAATTTGGTAATGGTGTGTCGACAAACATATTTGGCTATCAGCAACTTACCTACCAGGTGAGCTAAATACAGTGGCAGATGTTAAACTCCAAAGTATTTGCTGAAATTACAAAGCAATATGGAATACCAGATATCGATTTCTTTGCATCCTGACTGAATCACCACGTACCGATATATGTCGCATGGGAACCATACCTTGAGGCAGCGGTGATGGATACATTCTCGCTGAACTGGGGGGAACTAATCTCTCTATGGTTTTTCCCCCCTTCAGCCTCATCAGTTAGGTACTACACAAAATACAGATGAACTTTGCTTCGGGCTTTTTGGTAGTACCCAATGGTCCTTGACAGGGTCCTTGAAACCCATGACCATTCCCAGCGGACCAGATCTACTGATCCACCCTGTATCAGGCGAAAGTCACCCATGCCATGACAGAATAAGCCTACTGGGTTGCAGATTCCAAAAAGACCTTTTGCTGGACCTGGGATTGTCAAATAGGACCATGAACACGATGACAGCATCTCACCGACTTTCCACCAAGAAACAATATCTCTCCAGTATAAGAAAATGTGAAACATACTGCTCGAGAACAGGGACAACCTGCTAATCAACCACCATATCTATGTACCGGAGTTCCTGGCCAGCCTTCGCCACGATGAAGGTCTGAACTATAGCACTATCAAATGTGCTAGAAGTGCACTGTCAGCCTATCTAAGACAGGCACCAAGGGAACAGGCCATAGGTCTCGTCCACTGGTGGGCAAATTAATGAGAGGTACCTTCTATTCAAAATCCCATAGACCTAGATATACCAAGATCTGGGATGTCAACGTTGTCCTGACATACCTAAGGGATGGCCACCAGCCAGATCCCTCACTCTGGAAACAGCTACCCTGTATATGGCCATGTTGATTGCTTAGTCTCAGCATAAAGGGTCCAGTCTTTTACCTACTCAGACTGGACAATATGGTCGTAACATCAGACCAAATAACATTCACCGTTCAGGAGCTGGTAAAACAGAGTAGGACCAGGAACTTCAGGACTCATTATGGAATTCCGGGCGTACGCACCTGACCACCGTTATATGTCATGACTCACCTTCTACAATGTATCAAGTCAACCTAAAATTCCAGAGGGAGACAAAATGGGTCAGCCACAAAAAAGCCACTGGGTCAGCGTACCGAGTCAAACCATCTCTAGATGACTCAAACAGGTATTGGGAGCTGCTAGAGTGGATACCGATATTTACACATCTCACTCCACCAGGGCAGCATCCACGTCGGCGGATAACAGAATTGACGTGCCATTCGACCATACCCTGGTAACAGCGGGGTGGTCCATGGAAAGAACTTCTCAAACTTTCTACAACAAGCATTTAATAAAACCCGTTTCACTTGCAGAGAGAATTTTAGACACTGCAAAAAATATATAATTTAAGCCCGGGGGAGCATTAATTTCTTTGTTATTACTTTCAAATAATACCATTATTGTTTTACAAATAGACTCATGTTTGATTACGATAACATACTTCCTCCCTTGAATGACTTCGGCAGCGAGTGAAGTATGGACTGTTACACGGTTTGAAATCACCGAGCTTTAAAATCTTCACGTAGTCACTCACGTGACTCCGAAGTAAAATAGTAAGATTAAACGCGAACTTACCAGTTTGAAGTTTGATCTTTATTTTTATGAGGAGTTACGATGAGGGATTACATGCCCTCCGCTCCCACCCTCAATTATAGAGATCAACTGGTATCTTAGTTCTCCTTATCTTTACTATGTTTATTTCAATTATTGTGTTGTGTCTGTGATTCCACACCACTGCTTTGAAGTATGCCGCGCATGCGTGCTGGACGGGGTCTTCACGTAATCCCTCATCGTAACTCCTCATAAAATAAAGATCAAACTTCAAACTGGTAAGTTCTCGTTTAATCTTTCTATTCTACTCCTATAAATTGTAAACTTGCAAACAAAACTGTTGGGAATCATGCAGCAGCACTCCCAAGTCCCTTCTGAAAGTCAGGTAAACCACATCCACTGACTCTTCTTTGTCTATCCTGTCATTGACTTCCTCAAACAATTCCAACAGGTTCGTCAGGCAAGATCTCCCCTTCAAAAAACTATGCAAGTCAAGTCAAGTCAAGTTTATTTGTCACATACACATACGAGATGTGCAGTGAAATTAAAGTGGCAATGCTCGCGGGCTTTTGTGCAAAAGACAAACAACAAAACAACCAAACAAACTATAAACACAATCATAACACACATATTCTTTTACATAATAAATAATGGAAGAAAAAACGTTCAGTAGAGTTAGTCCCTGGTGAGATAGGCGTTTACAGTCCGAATTGCCTCTGGGAAGAAACTCCTTCTCAACCTCTCCGTTCTCACCGCATGGCAACGGAGGTGTTTGCCTGACCGTAGCAGCTGGAACAGTCCGTTGCAGGGGTGGAAGGGGTCTCCCATGATTTTATTTGCTATGGAGTTGCAACTCCTGTTGTATAGTTCCTGCAGGGGGGTGAGTGAAGTTCCCATAGTGCGTTCGGCCGAACGCACTACTCTCTGCAGAGCCTTCTTGTCCTTGGCAGAGCAATTCCCAAACCAGATGGTAATGTTCCCGGACAAGATGCTTTCCACCGCCGCTGCGTAATAGCACTGGAGGAACCTCGGAGACACTCTGAATTTCCTCAATTGCCTGAGGTGGTAAAGGCGCTGCCTTGCCTTACTAACGAGTGCTGAGGCGTGTGATGCCCATGTCATATCCTCGGAGATGTGGACTCCCAGATATTTAAAACAGTTCACCCTATCCACAGGATCCCCATTTATCCTCAATGGAGTGTACGTCCTCGGATGATGTGCCCTCCTAAAGTCCATGATTAGCTCCTTCGTTTTTTTGATGTTCAAGAGGAGGCTGTTATCCTGGCACCAGAGTGCTAGATCAGCCACCTCCTCCCGGTAGGCCTTCTCATCGTTGTCTGAGATCAGGCCCACCACCACAGTGTCATCAGCAAACTTAATTATTGAATTGGAGCTGAACCTAGCCACACAGTCATGTGTGTACAGGGAGTACAATAGGGGGCTGAGGACGCAACCCTGGGGCGATCCTGTGCTCAGGGTGAGGGACTTCGATGTATTCCCTCCCATCTTGACTACCTGAAAGTCCAGGACCCAGGCACACAGGGAGGTGTTGAACCCCAATTCCATTAGCTTCCCGGCCAGTCTGGTGGGGACTATCGTGTTGAAGGCTGAACTTCAATCAATCAATCAACCTTTATTGTCATCTTGCAAAGCACCAGTTGTACAGTGCAAAATGAGAAGACGTTTCCCAGGGAATACCGGAGCATCGCACATAAATCTTAAACATTTCACACATAATAACAGTAAAAACAATCCAGTCCCTGATGAAACAGTATAAATTGTTAAAACAGCAACATTAAAATACAATAAAAACAGTCATTAAAATGTCCAGGGCATCTGATTTGAGTGGCCAGTGCCAGAGTTATTAAATTGTCAGTGCAAAAGCAGCAGAATCAGGTGGAGTGAGTGTTTAGCAGCCTCACAGCCTGTGGCAGGAAACTGTTTAGCAGTCTGGTAGTCCGGGCTTCGATGCTACGGTATCTCTTGCCTGATGGCAGGAGATCCAGGTGTGTGTGGAGGGGGTGCAGTTTGTCCTTAGCTATTCTCAGAGCTTTTTTCAGACAGCGGCTCTGGAGCAGTTCTTGTACCGAGTAGAGGGAGACGCCTAGTTTATCGCGTGCTTCTTGGTACTCGGAAACCTCATCTTTTATAATGGACTCTTACAAACCACTGAAGTCAGGCTGACTGGCCTATAGTTTCCACTCTATTGCATTGGTCCCTTGGTAACATTAGCAGTTTTCCAGTCATCTAGAACTACTCCTGACTCCAGTGATTCTTGAAAGATCGACACTAATGCCTACACAATATCTAAAGCCACCTCTTTCAGTACCCTGAGATAGTCCATTTGGTCCAAGTGACCTATTCAGCATCCAGCTTCCCAAGCACCTTCTCCTCTGTAATCGCCACTCCATTGACTTCCACCCCCTGACATTTGAATTTCAGGCACGTTGCTGGTGTCTTCCACTGTCAAATCATCTTCTATTTATTTATTATCCATTATCACAAATTGGCTGTATCATAGTCACTGACGATAGTTACCAAGAACTACAGCATGATCTTGAATAACTGGGCAAGTGGCCCGAGGAACAGCTAATGGAGCTTAAATCAGATGGTCATAGGGTCATATAGCATGGAAACAGGCCCTTGAGCCAAACTTGCCCACACCAACCAAGATGCCCCATCGACAATAGCCCCACCTCTCCATATTCGACCCATATCCCTCTAAACCTTTCCTATCATAATGTCATAAAGTTATAGAAACATAGAACATAGGTGCAGGAGTAGGCCATTCAGCCCTTCGAGCCAGCACCGCCATTCAACATGACCATGGCTGATCATCCAACTCAGTATCCTGTACCTGCCTTCTCTCCATACCCCCTGCTACCTTTAGCCACAAGGGCCACAACTAACTCCCTCTTAAATATAGCCAATGAACTGGTCTCAACTACCTTCTGTGGCAGAGAATTCCAGAGATTCACCACTCTCTGTGTGAAAAATGTTTTTGTCATCTCAGTCCGAAAAGATTTCCCCCTTATCCTTAAACCGTGACCCCTTGTTCTCGACTTCCCCAACATCAGGAACAATCTTCCTACATCTAGCCTGTCCAACCCCTTAAGAATTTTGTAAGTTTCTATAAGATCCCCCCTCAATCTTCTAAATTCTAGCGAGCACAAGCCGAGTCTATCCAGTCTTTCTTCATATGAAAGTCCTGACATCCCAGGAATCAGTCTATAGGTGATAGGAGCAGAATTAGGCCATTCGGCCCATCAAGTCCCCTCCGCCATTCAATCATGGCTGATCTATCTCTCCCTCCTAATCGCATCCTCCTGCCTTCTTCCCATAACCCCTGACATCCATATTAATCAAGAATCCATCAATCTCTGCCTTAAAAATATCTATTGATATGACTATCCAAATATCCAAGTGTCTTTTAAAATGCTGTTATTATAATCTCATTAACTACCTCCTCTGGCATCGTAATCCACCTTCTGCCCTCTGAATGAATACATTGTCCCTGAGGTTCCTCTTAATTCTTTCCCCTCTTGACAAACCTCCGGTTTTTGATTCCCTTACCCTAGATAAAAGACTGTGCATTCACTATCAGTTCCCCTTGTGATTTTACACACTTTATATTGGTGAAATAGAATCTGCCCTTGACAAAGCCATGTTGTCCATCTGTGAGTAGTTCCTGCCCTTCCTTCTGATCGTAATACATTCCGTCAGAATTTTCCCCAATATGTTCTCCACCACTGATGTCTATATTCAAGGTCTATTATTACTAAATTATTTACTGCAACCTTTCTTGGAAAGGGGAACCAAGTTTGCTGTTGTCCAATCATTCGGTACGTTACTAACATCTATTGAAGATATAAAATTGTCATCCATGTAAATTTACAGATTAATGAAAGGCATGGATAGATGTTCCACTCGTGGGAGAGTCTACGACCAGAGGTCATAGCTTCAGACTTAAAGGGCGCTCGTTTAGAAAGGAGGTGAGGAGGAACTTCTTTAGTGAGAGGGTAGTTAATCCATAGAACTCATTGCCACAGAGGGTTGTGGAGGTCAAGTCAGTGGATATTTTTAAGGTAGAGATAGACAAATTCTTGATTAGTAAGGGTGTCAAGGGTTATGGGAAGAAGGCAGGAAAATGGGATTAGGAGGCAGAGATCAGCCATGATTGAATGGTGGAGTGGACTCGATGGGCCGAATGGCCTAATACCACTCCTATAACTTGTGAACCTGGGTCCCAGCAATCTCTTCCCTTGTCTTCTGCAGCAGCCCGGGTTTTATACTCTTAACCCCATCCGGTTATATAACCACATATCCTCTGTGGTTTTATCTACCTTTTCATTTGCCTCCTGTTTATTTATGGAAACCTACATTCAATTTTCACCTAGTTCTTCACTGCAACGTTTGTTTCCTTTGTGAATGCTGACATAAAGTATTCATTGAGGACCTCACCAATATCTACGCAACAAAGTCCCTGTAGTCCCAAATGTGCCCTGCTTTTTCTATGGGTATTCTTTTGCCCTGAATATACTTATAGAATGCCTTTTTGATTGAGGTTATTTTTAGGGGAAGATTTAATAGGAACCTCTGGGCCAACGTATTAATTCAGAGGATGGTGGGCACATAGAATATGCTGCCAGAGGGGGTAGTTAATGTAGGTACAATAACAGCATTTAAAAGACATTTGGATGGCCTGTGAGCTTTCTTGACTTACTAGTTTTCTTTTAAAGCTGTTCTCTTCAATGTTTATACTCATGAAAGATCTCCCATTTTTTAATTGTCCTATACCAGTCATATGCTCGATATGTTCTCTTTATCCAACACTCAATATAATGGCAATGTCGTTATTTTCCAATGTCCAACTTTCCGTTGTCATTACTACACAGGCAGGTAGGAGTGATCTCACAGAGATTACAAAAGAATGGATCTTCCAGACATTATTTCAAGTGTAATTGATTCTTATTGAAGTAGTTGCACAAACAAAGAGATGATCATACCAGGTTCTCCTTATTCTCATACACGCTGTAACTTTCCGTTCTCTTTTATCTGGTGAGAACTGTGTACTCTCCGCCTCCTGTGCCTGATCTGAACTGGTCACTCCCTGTCCACTGGCTATGTGTAATGCCCTTCTATGCATCAAATGCCTGCCCCCAAGTGTTCAAGATAATATTGCGAGAAGTATCGAGACAAAATAATGTAATATGCAACCAGTAGCTAGCCTAAACCTAAATGGCTCCGACACTCAATATCTCTCAACATCCAGCATTGCCTATACTATACTAAAAGGATGCAACCTTTTCTTGTCGTATCCCCCGTCTCCGTCTCTGTCTGCGCTGAAGCCTAATCGCGGAGCTGGCGGCCTCCAGCTGGGACCGACCTCGAGGCTCCGGAGGCAGAGCCAGGACTTACCAACGTCCGACTTCAGGGCTGTGGTGGCGCTGCAGCGGAGACCCGACTTCGGAGCCTCGGAGGCTTCGGCCGCGGGCCCAGTGGACGACAACATCAGGAGCTCGCAGGTCCCAGGTTGGTGACTGGTTCACCGGAGCTCCCGCAACAACAGCTTTGTCCGCTGGACTGGAGGGTGGCAGCTTCGTCCGCCCCGGGCTGCGGAGTTTGAACCGGCCCGTTCGCGGAGCTTGGATTCGGCCGCGAGACTTACCTTCACCCAGTAGGGGACCCAACATCGAAAGCCTGGATGCAGGGGGAGAACAAGGAAGGAAGAGACAAGGACTTTAAGACTTATGCCTTCCATCACAGTGAGCAGGTGCCTGGTAGACTCACTGTGGTGGATGTTAAACTGTGTTCATTGTGTGTTTTGTTATTTTATTATATGTATGACTGCAAGGTTCACAATTTCGTTCAAACTAAAAAGTCTGAATGACAATAAAGGATACTTTGACTTTGACTTGTTTCCTCAAGATTTTACCCTGACAGGAACATGCTGGCATTGCTATTTATCCTTTGGATGCTTCCCATGGTGTAGACATAGACTAACCTGCACTTAGATGCTTACAATCTACTTCTGCCAGATCCTCTCTTACGTAAATTAAATTGCCTGGTATTATTGTGATAAACCTTCACTGAGCAGCTTGCAACACTTCACATCATTTCTAAATAAGCATACTGAGACAGTAGACATGGCGCGGCGTGGGTGACATGGTGGTGGAGCTGTTGTGCCGGAGACCCTGGTTCGTTCCCGACTACGTGTGCTGTCTGTATGAACCTTTTCTCCGAGATGTTCAGGTTCCACACACACTCCAAAGACGTACAGGTTTGTGGGTTGATTGGCTTGGTATGAATTTAAATTGTCCCTAGTATGTGTAGGATAGTGTTAATATGCAGGGATCGCTGGTCGGTGCGATCTCAGTGGGCCGAAGGGCCTGTTTCCACAATGTACCTTTAAACTAAACAGAGTCATTGATATCTGGAACTTACTGCTAGGGGAGATTGTGGAATCAGATTAATCATTACATTTAAGAGGCTCTCTGACAGTTTACTAGAACTCTGCCTGGATTAGGCAGTAATAGCTACGTGACAATAGTTGGACAACCTTGGATTGCTTTCTCTAGAACACCAGGAGTTAAGGGAAGATGTGATAGAAGTATATATACCTCTCATGAGGCACAGATAGGGTAGGGAGTCAGAATCATTTTCCTAGGGTGGAAATGCCAGAGACTCATAGTAGTAGGCTCCCCTCGGTCATGACTGACCATGGGGGATGCATCCTAGTTTGCAGGTGATGTGTGGTTGGATGCAAGCCTGGGCGATGTCATATGGAGGACAGGCTGTTGCCCATGCAGCACGTCCCCCCTCTCCACGTCGCTGATCGATCCAAAGGAACAGCAGGGCCGTTACAGTTTGGCACCAGCGCCATCGCAGGAGTTGCCAGAGCGAGGTTGTGGACAACGACGAACTGCCTTTGGGGCTCCGACTCCGGATTTTCTTGAGGTTTACTCCTGGAGCCTTTTCCATGACTGGATATGGCCACAAGGCAGTGGAGGTTTTAAATCAGAGTTTTCCATCTCCTAGATGGACTGCCTTCCCAGGCTGACGAGCCCCATCTTCCTGAGACTCATGGGGGTGGGAGCGTCTACCTTCCCGTGCAGGTCTATAGCACTTGCCCACTGCCCACAAATACTAGAGGGTATGTATAGCTTTAGGATGAGTGAAGCAAAATTTAAAGATGTGCGGGGCAAGTTTTTTTTATACAGAGGATGATGGGAGCCTGGAACGCGCTGCTAGGTGTGGTGGGGGTTTTGAGATAGGCACGTGATTATGCAGGGAATGGAGTGGTGAGGAGCATGCATTGGTAGATGATGTTAGTTTATTTAGGTTTACTTTGGTTTAGAGACCCATTCCACTCCTGGCCATGCTCCCGTTCTACTCCCATCATCAGGAAGAAGGCAGAGGAGTCTGAAAAACATGACCAGCAGGTTCATGAAGCCTGATTACTTCTCAACAACATCAGGCTCTTGAACACTACAAACACCAACTAAACACTGAACACTCCTGGTTGCACTAAGGAGTTGAGGCTTTTTTTGTTGCAATAATATTGTATTAAAAAGATTTTTTTTTTAACAACTTTTGTTGTTTATTATATTATCCACGAGCACTGTGTGTCCCGACCCGTTATACAGCTGCAAGTAAGAATTTAAGTTCTGTTTTGAGGGATTGCTGGTCAGCGCGGGCTCGATGGGCCAAAGGGCCTGTTTCCACGCTGTATGTCTAAACTAAACTAATCTAGACAATTAATCTCTTGACTCTTAATCCCACATTAATCATTTTTGTTTTAATTCTCCCAACATATCAACATTCCACAGATGATACCATCTATCTGCACACTCGGGCCAAATTACAGTGGCCTAACAATCACAATTTCATTGGCACGAGGAAGGAAATTGCAGCAGCTGTGGGAGACGCACACACAGTCATAAGGGAGACCATGCAGACTCCACACAGACAGCAGCCAATGTCAGGATTGAACTCAGGTCTCTGGTGCTGTGAGGCAGCAGCTCTGGAAGCTGCCCTATTCTACAGCCCATCAGATGCTAGCCGATGGGAACAACTCTAAAGGGCCTGTCCAACTTTGGCAATTTTTTTTGGTGACACTCTGCGACTGTCACAGTCGTGGCAGGTCAATGAAAAAGCAGTGACTGGAACCCCCCTCTCACGACAATGTCTACAACAAGCTACCACCTAGTCGACGTCAAGCTACCGACAACGGCGTCCCATTAGGACGTCCATCTACGACCACACCTACGACCACACAGGCGACAACCAAAGTCAACCTACGTCCACCCACAACAAGCTACAACAAGCAACGACCCTGTCGATGACAACTGAACACAATTCAGTCGCCGGTTGGCATAGGTTGACGTAGGTAGTTGCCAATGGAATTCACCGAAGTCAGCACCCGGCGAAAACCAACGTCACCCGGCGCCAACCTGCGTCACCCTGGCGACAACCGGTGACAGCAGCTATGACAGGATAAGACAAGACGCGCCAAGCCCTCAGTCGCTGAAAAGTTTAGAACATTGCAAAATCCAACGGCGCCCTGAATAATGTTACAACTCTTTAGACAACTTGAGGAGACTACACACGACCATACAGGTGCCACCCCGGCAACCATGTGGCGACAGCCCAATCACCTGTAGTCGCCGAAAAAAATCGCCCGAGTGGGATAGGGACCTAAACCTTAAGGTACAATGAAATAAAATCTAAACATTCACTTTTACTGCCAAGGAGAAGAAATAAAGTGACCTACACTTTACTGATCCAGTAAAGTTTAGTTTAGCGAGATATAGTGCGGAAACAGGCTCTTCGGCCCACCGAGTCCGCACTGAACAGCAACCCCCGCACATCAACATTATTCTACATACACAAGGGACAATTTTTCACTTATACCAAGCCAAATAACCTACAAACCTGTCGCCTTGAGTGTGGGAGGAAACCAAAAATCTCAGAGAAAACCCATGCGGTCATGGGGAGAACATACAAACTCAGTGCAGACAGCACCCATAGTCAGGATCGCACCCGGGTCTCCGGTGCTTCTAGCGCTGAAAAGGGCCTGTCCCACTTACGTGTCCTTGGCACGCAAATTACACAACCGCGTGGTCGCGTTGAGTCGAGATGGTCGAGTGAAGGTCGGGCGCGATTACATGCGTATGCATAGCCGTCTAGAGCATGTGACGTCATTTGAAGATTAACACAAAGCTGGAGTTACTCAGCGGGACTGGTAGCATCTCTAGAGAGAAGGAATGGGTGACATTTCGTGTCAATACTCTTCTTCAGTCTGAAAAGAAGGGTCTAGCTCAGAAACGCCACCCATTGCTTCTCTCCAGAGATGCTGCCAGTCCCGCTGAGTTACTCCTGCATTTGTGGCTATCTTCACTCCGGGAGTAGAAGTGGGGGCGGATCCGGACCGCAACGTCCGTGAGCCCCAGGCCGAGTTCGGCGATCGATTGCCTGCTTCTGCTGCTGTTGAAGGTGAGACGTTGCATCACGCCAGGGTCTTGGGCCTGTCCCACTTTGACCGTCAGTTACGCGACAGGCCTTTGGCGTGCAAAGATTTTGTTCACTGCAAGAATTTCGTAGCCCCGTGCGATGTCGGGACCAGCCCCACACAACTACATACCCCTCCACGATTCTCAGTGGGACCTGCCCCGCGCGGCCACATGATCCCCGTACGCCTCAAGCGACCACAAGGTCGCGTAATTTGAGAGGCAAGGACGCGTAAGTGGGACAGGCAGCAACTCTATCGCTGCACCACCGTGACCGCACAGTCTTCCATCTTATTTTCCAACACTATGAAAAACATTTAACATTGATATACTTCAGTCTCCACAAGAGGTCACTCTGCAATATCTGTGCTTTTGAATTATTCATTTATTTTTTATATCACTGTAAAACTTTTTATTAAGTCCCCTTATATAAGGTTACCAGTTTAAATTCTAACTCAGACTTCTTCCCCTATTCATTTCCTTAAAAGGTCTTACCACTTCCCCACTAATTAACTAATGTCGTTAGCCTTAAATTTATCATATGCCTTCTATTAAGATTCATTTCAGATTTATTCATCGTACAACCAAACACTTTGATGCACTAAGATCAAGAAAGAAGTTAGGATTGATTTTGTATTGCCGAGTTACATCTTTCTGCATTATTTTTAGTTCAATCTAACTTCAGTTGCTTAACGTATTATTGATCGTAACTCCATAGGTTTTAAGATTGTTTTGAATAGAGACAGGTTTGGATGTAGCAGGCTGTGGGTAGATACGGTGGGGTAAAGAAGACATCTGATGTGCTTGCCTTCGTTGCTAGGGTAATTGAATATAAGAGTCAGGAAGTCCTATTGCAGCTCTATAGGACTTTGGTTCATCCGCATCTAAAGTATCGCGTGCAGTTTTGGTCGCCCCGTTACAGAAAATAATTAAAGGTAGACAAAAATGCCGGAGAAACTCAGCGGGTGAGACAACATCTATGGAGCGAAGGAAATAGGCAACGTTGCCTATTTCCTGCACTCCATAGATGCTGCCCATGGCCATCCGAATGATCGCACCCCCCTTTTTTTCCCCTAAGAAAAAGTCACAAAAAAAAAAAAAAAATCGGAAAAAAATATATACGTTTCCACTTTGGAAATGGCCAGTTCTCTGTTCTCCCGTCCCCGGGCGGGAGTGGCTGAATCTGAACCCAACGGCTGTAACCCCAACACCAGACACCGCTGCGGCGGAGCCCGCTCCCCTCGCCTCCCCCGCCGTCGGGGCCCAAGCCATCTTCCCCCCTATACCACCCCAGCTGATCCCCACTGGGGCCACGCCACCCCCGCTGGGCCCACGCCACCCCCGCTGGGCCCACGCCACCCCTGCTGGGCTCATGCCACCCCCACTGGGCCCACACATGCCACCCCCCCGCTGGGCCCATTCTCCACCCCCACTGGGCTCATGCCACCCCCGCTGGGCCCACGCCACCCCCACTGGGCTCATGCCACCCCCGCTGGGCCCACGCCACCCCCGCTGGGCTCATGCCACCCCCGCTGGGCCCACGCCACCCCCCCTGGGCCCACACCACCCCCACTGGGCCCACGTCACTCCCACTGGGCACACGCCACCCCCGCTGGGCCCACGCCACCCCCGCTGGGCCCACGCCACCCCCACTGGGCTCATGCCACCCCCGCTGGGCCCACGCCACCCCATCTGGGCCCACACCACCCCCACTGGGCCCACGTTACCCCCGCTGGGCCCCCGCCACCCCCGCTGGGCCCACGCCCCCCCTGGGCCCACGCCACCCCCACTGGGCCCACGTTACCCCCGCTGGGCCCACGCCACCCCCGATGGGGGAACGGCACCCCCACTGGGACCACGCCACTCCTGCTGGGCCCACGCCACCCTCGCTGACCCTCGCTGGAACCACGCCACCTTTGCTGACCCCCGCTTGGCCCACACCACCCTTGCTAGGACCACGCCACCCCTGCCGACCCCTGCTGGGTCTACGCCACCACCGATGGGTCTACGCCACACCTGCTGGGCCCACACCACCCTCGCTGACCCCCACTGGGCCCACGCCACCTTCGCTGACCCCCACTCGGCCCACGCCGCCCCTGCTGGGTCCATGCCACCCCCACTGACACCCGCTGGGCACCCGCCACCCCATCCGGGCCCACACCACCTTCACCCCTCCCGCCCGCTGGGCCCTGGCTGGGCCTGCGCCACCTTCACCTTCGCCCCCCCCCGCAAGAAAGAGGGGGGATGTGAGAGGGGGAGGAGGAGAGCGAGAAGGGAAGGGAGAGGAGAGAGAGAGAGATGGGGGAGGGGAGAGGGAAAGGGGGATTATCTTGTGAGATTGCAAAACATTTAGAACTATTATATTTTCTCCGCTATATTAATAATATTAAACAATACCAAATAATATCAAACAATTGGAACTGCTTTATTTTCCATGATAACAATACTGAAAAATGTGAATTCCATAGTTTGTGACATAAATGCACATTTTAATGGGATCATTATATGCAGATGTAACATTTCAATTTTGAGATCGGGGCGAGGGCTGGAGGAAAATATGCGTCAAGCCGATAGCCTAATCGTTAAAGAGTTAAAAGATAGCCTAATCGATAAAGAGCTGAGAAGAGGAATCAGAGCTGCCAAGGAAAGGTACTCTGACAAGTTGAGGAGCAAGTTCTCAGCTAAAGATTCTTCTTCAGTTTGGAAGGGCATGCAAGAAATCACCAGCTATAAGAGGAAAGTCCCCCGCTCTTTGGACAATCATCAGCTGATGAACGACCTGAATGAGTTTTACTGCAGGTTTGAAAATCAGAAATGTAACCCTGGTACCCCTTCCCCAACAAACACAGCCAGACCCCAGTCTGCAAAGAATGGACCCTGCACCCTCTCCTTCCCATTCACCACTTCACACCTACTTAAGGCAAGACTCCAGTATGAAAAGAGTGGACCCTTTCGCACCCCACCCAACACTTCACACCCACTCACAGCCTGACCTCAGTCTGCAAAGACTAGGCCCTTCTACACCAATCCCACTCCAATCATCACTTCACACCCAATTACTAATTTTTAACCAGTCCCTGCCTGCTTCAAAGTCTCCACTATTGTCCTTGTACCCAAAAAGGTAAGGATTACTGGTTTTAAAGACTACAGGCTTGTCACACTGACCTCTGTAGTCATGAAGACCATTGAAAGGCTTGTGCTGGCCAAGCTAAAAAATATCACAATCCCTCTGCCGGACCCTCTGCATTTTGCATATTGGGTCAATAGATCTGTGGATGATGCAGTCAACCTGGGCGTGCACTTCATCCTCCAGCAGCTGGACCGTCAGGGAACCTATGCGAGGATTTTGTTTTATTGATTTTAGCTCTGCATTCAACATCATTGTGCCAGAGCTACTACGCTCCAAACTTTCTGAGTTGACTGTGCCTGAACCCCTCTGTCGGTGGATCACCAGCTTCCTGACAGAGAGGAAGCAGCATGTGAGGCGGGAATGCATATCTTGGACCCGCAAACGCTCAGCATAGGAGCACCGCAAGATGCGTACTGTCCCCTCTCCTCTACTCTCGCCACACCAATGACTGCACCTCCACAGACACTTCTGTCAAGCTTCTCAAGTTTGTGGATGACACAACTCTGATTGGACTGATCCAGGATGGGATCTCTGTGCTCTTTTCAGTTTGACATCTTTCCTATAACATGGTGCCCAGTACTGAACACAATATTCTAAATGCGGTCTCACCAACATCTTCTACAACTGCAACATGACCTCCCAACTTCTATACTCAATACTTCTATACCCATCAGTCTGAAGAAGGGTTTTGGCCCGAAACGTCACCTATTTCCTTCGCTCCATAGATGCTGCTGCACCCGCTGAGTTTCTCCAGCATTTTTTTGTGTACCCAGTTTTGTAGGTTAATTGGCTTGGTATGAATTTAAATTGTCCCTAGTATGTGTAGGATAGTGTTAATATGCAGGGATCGCTGGTCGATGCGATCTCAGTGGGCTGAAGGGCCTGTTTCCGCAATGTACCTTTAAACTAAACAGAGTCATTGATATCTGGAACTTACTGCTAGGGGAGATTGTGGAATCAAATTAATCATTACATTTAAGAGGCTCTCTGACAGTTTACTAGAACTCTGCCTGGATTAGGCAGTAATAGCTACGTGACAATAGTTGGACAACGTTGGATTGCTTTCTCTAGAACACCAGGAGTTAAGGGAAGATGTGATAGAAGTATATATACCTCTCATGAGGCACAGATAGGGTAGGGAGTCAGAATGTCTCACCTGGAGCAGCGGGGGAGCTATGTGCGGATGCTCTTTGTGGACTACAGCTCTGCTTTTAATACCATCCTTCCCCACAAACTGGTGGACAAACTGGGGGACTTGGGACTTCCACACTCCACCTGTACGTGGATAAATAGCTTCCTGTCGGGTCGCAGCCAGAGAGTCAGAGTGGGCCATCATACATCCACGGCCCTCAGCCTCAGTATCGGCTCTCCATAGGGCTGCGTACTGAGCCCCCTGCTCTACACCATCTACACACATGACTGCACCCCCGCCCACCACAGCAACACCATTGTCAAATTTGCGGATGACACTACTGTGGTGGGACTCATCTCCGGGGGGGACGAGTACGCCTACCGGGATGAGGCGGAGCAGCTGACAGTGTGGTGTGAAGAAAATAACCTGCTCCTCAACACCTTAAAGATAAAGGAATTAATAATAGACTTTAGCAAGAATAAAACGGACATGGTACCATTGACTATCAGAGGGGACTGTGTGGAGAGGGTGGCGGATTTCCGCTTCCTGGGAATCCATATTGAGGAGGACCTGACGTGGAGCGTGAACATCACTGCGCTGCTGAAAAAGGTCCAGCAGAGACTGCACTTCCTGAGGGTGCTCAGGAAGAATAACATCACTCAGAGACTGCTGCTGTCCTTTTATCGGTGCTCCATTGAGAGCATACTAACATACTGTGTATGCGTGTGGTACACCAGCTGCACAGCGGCTCAGAGGAAAGCGCTCCAGAGGGCCATTGACAATGCCCAGAGGATTGTCGGCTGCCCTCTCCTTACCTTGGAGGACTTACACAGTTCCCGCTGCACCAAAAAATCCCAGAGTATCATAAAGGACATTTCCCACCCCGGACACTCCCTGTTTGAACTGTTGCCATCAGGCAGACGGTACAGATTTACAAGGACAAGGACAAATAGACTAAAAAACAGTTTTTACCCCACTGCTATAAAAGCACTAAATGTAGCCGCCAAGGAACGCAGGGGCGATACAGACTAAGGGACTGTGGTAACTGTGGAATCGACAGAAGGATGGAGGGTTGGGTGTGCATGCGTGCTGTGTTCGTGATATTTATTTTAGTTGTTTATCTTTTAATATTTCATCTTGTATGTATCGTTAGCTTTTAGAAATGATTGAATGGTGCACTGACTGGCTGACATTTTTCAATTTCGTTGTACATGGTTCATGTTACAACTACAATAAAGAAACTATTCTATTCTATTCTATTCTATTCTAATCATTTTCCTAGGGTGGAAATGTCAGAGACTCATAGTAGTAGGCTCCCCTCGGTCATGACTGACCATGGGTGATGCATCCTAGTTTGCAGGTGATGTGTGGTTGGATGCAAGCCTGGGCGATGTCATATGGAGGACAGGCTGTTGCCCATGCAGCACGTCCCCCCCTCTCCATGTCACTGATCGATCCAAAGGAACAGCAGGGCCGTTACAGTTTGGCACCAGCGCCGTCGCAGGAGCTACCAGAGCGAGGTTGTAGACAACGACGAACTGCCTTAGGGGCTCCGACTCCAGATTTTCTTGAGGTTTACTCCTGGAGCCTTTTCCATGACTTTTCCATGGATATGGCCACAAGGCAGTGGAGGTTTTAAATCAGAGGTTTCCCTCTCCTAGATGGACTGCCTTCCCAGGCTGACGAGCCCCATCTGCCTGAAACTCATGGGGGCGGGAGCGTCTACCTTCCCGTGCAGGTCTCTAGCACCTTCCCGTGCAGGTCTATAGCACCTGCCCACTGCCCACAAAGACTAGAGGGTATGTGTAGCTTTAGGGTGAGTGAAGCAAAATTTAAAGATGTGCGGGGCAAGTTTTTTTTATACAGAGGATGATGGGAGCCTGGAACACGCTGCCAGGGGTGGTGGGGGTTTTGAGATAGGCACTTGATTATGCAGGAAATGGAGTGGTGAGGAGCATGCATTGGTAGATGATGTTAGTTTATTTAGTTTTAGTTTGGTTTAGAGACCCATTCCACCCCTGGCTACGCTTTCATTCTACTCCCATCATCAGGAAGAAGGCAGAGGAGTCTGAAAAACATGACCAGCAGGTTCATGAAGCCTGATTACTTCTCAACAACATCAGGCTCTTGCACACTACAAACACCAACTAAACACTGAACACTCCTGGTTGCACTAAGAAGTTGAGGCTTTTTTTGTTGCAATAATATTGTATTAAAAATATTTTTTTAAATTATTATATTATCCACGAGCACTGTGTGTCCCAACCTGTTATGCAGCTGCAAGTAAGAATTTAAGTTTGTTTTATTTTTATTTATTTTTTTATTTTTATAATTTTTTACATTGAAAAAAGATGAGAATAAGAAAAAGAAGTTCGATAGTAAAGGATAGAAAGATGTGAAATATATAGTGTGTGAAGAAAGAAAACGAGTAAATGAAGAAAGTTGAGAGAGAAAATAGTGAAAAGAAAAGGAGATCATTATTTATAATCTTGACCAACCCTCGTCCAGTCCTGAAACAGTTATTTTTTACAATTGTGTTGCACCACATGATTCCAAAAAAACGACGAATGAAGACCAACTCGTTATGAATTGGTCTGATTTATCCATTAGGAGGAATCGCATTTCCTCAAGATGAGCGGTGTCCAACATACTTGCAATCCACATTTTAAGCATTGGTATTGATGTACCCTTCCAAAATTTAAGTATTAATTTTTTTGCTATTATTAAACCATAGTTAAGGAATAGATTTTGAGATGTGTTCAATTTATTCCCATCTGCCATTAAACCAAGTATAATCATTTCAGTATTAGGTTCCATTCTTGTCTTGAATAATTTTGTAAGTATTTCAAAAATATCATTCCAAAATCTATAAAATTTTATGCAGGAAACTAAGGAGTGTGTTATAGTTGCCTTTTGGGCGAGACATTTATCACAAGTGGCGGATATATTTGGATAAAATTTGTTCAATCTTGTTTTTGAATAATATAATCTATGTACAATTTTAAATTCAATTAGATTATGTCTTACATTAATTGAACATTTGTGAATATATATCAGGTATTTTTCCCATTTAACCTTCGTAATTTTTATCATTAGTTCCCGTTCCCACTCTTCTCTAAGTACCTCTGTCGATGGTAGGTCTATATTTAGAATACTATTATATAAATATGATATTAATTTTTGTGAGTCAGCTTCAATATTCATTGCTTCTTCAAATAAGTCAGGAGTTACTTTTTGATATCCTTGTATATATTTTTTCACAAAGTCGCATATCTGAAGATATTTAAAATATTGGCTGTTTGGCTTATGAAGAAAGACTGGATAGACTTGGTTTATACTCTCTAGAATTTAGGCGATTGAGAGGGGATCTTATAGAAACTTACAAAATTCTTAAGGGTTTAGAGGGAACTGCAGATGCTGGAGAATCGAAGGTTACACAAAAAACTGGAGAAACTCAGCGGGTGCAGCAGCATCTATGGAGCGAAGGAAATAGGCAACGTTTCGGGCCGAAACCCTTCTTCAGACTGATCAGGGGCGGGGGTGGGTGGGGACAAGAAAGGGAAAAGGAGGAGTAGCCAGAAGGCTGGGGGATGGGAGGAGACAGCAGGGGGGCTGAGGAAGGGGAGGAGACAGCAAGGACTAACAAAATTGGGAGAATTCGATGTTCATGCCCCCGGGGTGCAGACTCCCCAAACGGAATATGAGGTGCTGTTCCTCCAATTTCCGGTGCTGCTCGCTGTGGCCATGGAGGAGACCCAGGACAGAGAGGTCGGAGGCGGAGTGGGAGGGGGAGTTGAAGTGCTGAGCCACCGGGAGGTCAGCTTGGTTATTGCGGACCGAGCGGAGGTGTTCGGCGAAACGATCGCCCAACCTCCGCTTGGTCTCACCGATATAGATCTGCTGACATCTAGAGCAGCGGACGCAATAGATGAGGTTGGAAGAGATGCAGGTAAACCTCTGTCGCACCTGGAACGATTGCTTGGGTCCTTGAACGGAGTCGAGGGGGGAGGTAAAGGGACAAGTGTTGCATCTCTTGCGGTTGCAAGGGAAAGTGCCCGGGGAGGGGGTGGACCGAGAGGGAAGGGAAGAATTGACAAGGGAGTTATGGAGGGAGCGGTCTTTGCGGAAGGCAGATATGGGGGGAGATGGGAAGATGTGGCGAGTAGTGGGGTCACGTCGGAGGTGGCGAAACTGACGGAGGATTACTTTTTGTATGTGACGGCTGGTGGGGTGAAAGGTGAGGACTAGGGGGACTCGGCCCTTGTTGCGAGTGCGGGGATGGGGAGAGAGAGCAGTGTTGCGGGGTATGGAAGAGACCCTGGTGCGAGCCTCATTTATGGTGGAGGAGGGGAACCCCCGTTCCCTGAATAGTGAGGACATTTCAGATGTCCTGGTGTGGAACGCCTCATCCGTGGAGCAGATGCGGCGTAGACGGAGGAATTGGGAGTAGGGGAAGGAGTCCTTACAGGAAGCAGGGTGGGAAGAAGCTATGGGCACACGCATGGGCCCCAGCTATGCCTGCCTATTTGTAGGTTACGTCGAGCAATCCTTGTTCAATACATACCAGGGCCCCATCCCCGACCTCTACCTCCGCTACATCGACGACTGCTTTGGTGCCACCTCCTGCACCCGCACACAACTGACTGACTTCATCCACTTCACCACTAACTTCCATCCGGCACTCAAATACACCTGGACCATTTCCGACACTTCCCTACCATTCCTTGACCTCACTATCTCCATTGCAGGTGATAGACTTCTAACCAACATACACTATAAACCCACTGACTCCCATGGCTATCTGGACTACACTTCTTCCCACCCTGCTTCCTGTAAGGACTCCATCCCCTACTCCCAATTCCTCCGTCTACGCCGCATCTGCTCCACGGATGAGGCGTTCCACACCAGGACATCTGAAATGTCCTCACTATTCAGGGAACGGGGGTTCCCCTCCTCCACCATAAATGAGGCTCGCACCAGGGTCTCTTCCATACCCCGCAACACTGCTCTCTCTCCCCATCCCCGCACTCGCAACAAGGGCCGAGTCCCCCTAGTCCTCACCTTTCACCCCACCAGCCGTCACATACAAAAAGTAATCCTCCGTCAGTTTCGCCACCTCCGACGTGACCCCACTACTCGCCACATCTTCCCATCTCCCCCCATATCTGCCTTCCGCAAAGACCGCTCCCTCCATAACTCCCTTGTCAATTCTTCCCTTCCCTCTCGGTCCACCCCCTCCCCGGGCACTTTCCCTTGCAACCGCAAGAGATGCAACACTTGTCCCTTTACCTCCCCCCTCGACTCCGTTCAAGGACCCAAGCAATCGTTCCAGGTGCGACAGAGGTTTACCTGCATCTCTTCCAACCTCATCTATTGCGTCCGCTGCTCTAGATGTCAGCAGATCTATATCGGCGAGACCAAGCGGAGGTTGGGCGATCGTTTCGCCGAACACCTCCGCTCGGTCCGCAATAACCAAGCTGACCTCCCGGTGGCTCAGCACTTCAACTCCCCCTCCCACTCCGCCTCCGACCTCTCTGTCCTGGGTCTCCTCCATGGCCACAGCGAGCAGCACCGGAAATTGGAGGAACAGCACCTCATATTCCGTTTGGGGAGTCTGCACCCCGGGGGCATGAACATCGAATTCTCCCAATTTTGTTAGTCCTTGCTGTCTCCTCCCCTTCCTCAGCCCCCCTGCTGTCTCCTCCCATCCCCCAGCCTTCTGGCTACTCCTCCTTTTCCCTTTCTTGTCCCCACCCACCCCCGCCCCGATCAGTCTGAAGAAGGGTTTCGGCCCGAAACGTTGCCTATTTCCTTCGCTCCATAGATGCTGCTGCACCCGCTGAGTTTCTCCAGCTTTTTTGTGTAACCCAAAATTCTTAAGGGGTTGGACAGGCTAGATGCAGGAAGATTGTTCCCGATGTTGGGGAAGTCCAGGACAAGGGGTCACAGCTTAAGGATAAGGGGGAAATCCTTTAAAACCGAGATGAGAAGAACTTTTTTCACACAGAGAGTGGTGAATCTCTGGAACTCTCTGCCACAGAGGGTAGTCGAGGCCAGTTCATTGGCTATATTTAAGAGGCAGTTAGATGTGGCCCTTGTGGCTAAGGGGATCAGAGGGTATGGAGAGAAGGCAGGTACGGGATACTGAGTTGGATGATCAGCCATGATCATATTGAATGGCGGTGCAGGCTTGAAGGGCCGAATGGCCTACTCCTGCACCTAATTTCTATGTTTCTATGATCTGCTCTCCATTAGACAAAGGAAACTAGGACAAGTGAGGAGCTCAGCTTGGATGTCGAAGGCTTAGTATGACACCGGGTGGCACAGTGACACAGCAGTAGAGTTGCTGCCTTATGGGGCTGCCCCACTGCGGTGACCTAATTGACGAGTTTAGAAGATTTTGAAAAATTGTCATTTGTGTTTAAGAAGGAACTGCAGATGCTGGAAAATCGAAGGTACACAAAAAAGCTGGAGAAACTCAGCGGGTGCAGCAGCATCTATGGGGCGAAGGAAATAGGCAACGTTTCGGGCCGAAAGTCTGAAGAAGGAAAACATCTTCTGGTCCTTGTAGGAGCGTTGGGAAAGCACTGCCCCAACTCCAACAACAGAGACATCAACTTCCACCACAAGCCGGGTCAGGATACTCGAGGATGGGGGTGGCAGTGAAGTGTTTGAAGGAGGTGGAGGTGAGAGCAGTCAGAGGGGCAGCCAAGATGCTGTAGTTGCCGATAAAGCAGCTGTAGAAAATTGACAAAGCCGAGAAGTGTTGTAACTCCCTCCGTCTGGTAGACTCGGGCCAATCTACCACCGCTCTCACCTCTCCTGGATCCATCTCGACATAGCCAGCAGAGAGGATGTATCCCAGCAAGGACACCGTGGGCTGGTGGAACTCACACTTCCCTGCCTTAACAGCTGCTTCTCCCAGAGCCACTGCAGGATGAGACGGACATGGCGGGTATGTTCCAGGGCAGAGCCATAGTAGACGAGGATGTCATCCAGGTAAACAAAGACAAACCGGTTCAGCATGTCCTGGAGCACATCATTGACCAGAGCCTGGAAGACAGTCAGGCCGAAGGGTACGTAATGCCCGCTGGGTGTGTTGAAGGCTGTCTTCCACTCATCTCCTTCCTTGATGCCAACCAAATGGTCGGCATTGCGTAGATCCAGGTTGGTAAACATGGGGACATGCTGCAGGTAGTGGAACACAGAGGAGATAAGTGGCAAGGGGTAACGGTTTTTGACAGTGATGCCATTCAGGCCTCGATAGTCAATGCAAGGGCGAAGGTCGCCATCCTTCTTACTCACAAAGAAAAATCCCGCACCGTCGGGTGAGGAGGATGGACAACTTAAACCAGGTGCCAGAGACTCCGAAATGTATCACTCCGTGGCGTTGGTCTCCGGAGCAGAGAGCGAGTACAGACGACCACAGGATAATAAGTCAATGGCACAATCATAAGGGCGGCGAGGGGGTAAAGAGGTGGCTCGGAACTTGCAGAAGATGTCTTTCAGGTCATGATACTCGGATGGTACTTTGGGCAGGTCAGGATTGTCACTAGGGGCAACAGACACAGAGGTGAGGGGAAGACAAGCGGAGCGAAGGCAATTAATGTGACAATCCTCCCCCCCAAGTGGAGATCTTGCCAATGGATCCGTCTACTGTGGGGTTGTGAGTAGTGACCCAGAATGACGGAGCCAGGGGGTGAATTTAGCAGGAGCAACTGAATTATCTCCCGATGGTTTCCATTAACAACAAGTTCTAGAGGGGAGAGTAGAGAGTGAAGCCGACCCAATTATTCCAGTTGACAGTGTTTGCCAACTGATGGTTGCTATGAGTTGGTCTAATCGAGCCTCATGGGCGCCAAGAATGGAGCCTTGACGTTGAACAGCTCTGCACCACCAAGCTAGTAAATACAAAGGTTTGGAACTGGGAGCGCCAGGACTCCGATCTGGCTGACCAGAATTACCTACGGAGTCCATACAGGCCGACAAATCTGTCAGAAGGCTCCAAAATGGAAAGGACTCAAATGCAGGCTCACCGAGAAGTACGGAATAAATCCAAACGCGAATGGAACCTGTGGATGGTTATACATGCAACCATATATGTAACTACCTCATTAGCATATCGTCCCTCCCACATTCTATAGTATAACTGTAGTGTCTGCATGTTCCCTCCCTGTTGGGTTCCAGTACGTGTATAGACCAGTTGTGGTTAGTACTGGAACGTGTGTTATTAGTGTTTAAATAAAGACCTAGTTAAAGGACTATGGACAACGTCTAGTTTCCTTTACATGGTGTCAGCCAGTGTAAATCTGCGCCTCTGTTTATCGGGTTTTTTTTAATTCATTTATCTTGTAAGTGTGTGCAAGGATGGCTTCGTCGTGTCGCAAGCCTTCCCCGTTAGTTTTTGATGCTGACATCGCGGAGCGATGGGAGACGTTTGTAATGGACTACAATCATTATGTGAACATCGCACACCACAATGACTCTCCTGCTCTCAGAGCATCCTTGCTGCTGAATCTCGCTGGACCTGATGCCATGAGGAGAGCTAAGCACTTTGAATACCGTCCAGCAGTCCTGGACGCGGCTGACCAGGTTGTAGAGCCTGCTGAATCTCCTAACGACCCTGCCTGTCTACTGAGAAAGTTTACGGAGATCTGTGACCTGCCTTCAAATCGTATCTTGGAGCGAACACGTTTGTTCTCCCGCAAGCAGCAGCCTGGGGAGCCGGTGGAATGTTTTATTGCTGACCTCCGCCACCTGTCGCAGCGATGTCGTTTTGGTGAGTTACGTGACGAGCTCACGCGGGACATACTGGTTAATGGAATGCTTGATCAAAAGCTGCGAACTGATTTAATGCGGAAACCTGACCTCACGTTAAATGAAGCTGTGCATGCCTGCAGGCTAGCTGAGGTCGTTGCTCCGGTCAGTGGGGAGAGAGGTTCTGGGAACTGCACCATCGCTGTGGCTACTCTGTCCGTGCCACGAAGGGCACCTAGCAATTCCAGACCACAGTTTCGCCCCCAGTTTGTCCCCCGCCCCCAGGGTGCCAGAAAGTGCTCTAATTGTGGATATGGTCACTTGCCACAGGCTGCTTGTCCTGCTATCGGAAAAGCCTGTAACTACTGCAGAAAGCTTAACCATTTCGCGTCCGTTTGCCGTTCCCGTGGGAACGTGGCTCAGCCACCTCGCCAGGTGCTCAACAATCTACAAAGGCTCGACCATGTCCTTGATTCTCAGCTTGAAGAGGATTCCGCCCTCGAGTCTGACTCCAGCATTTCGATGGGGGATGCTAGTGTTTACGCTCTGCTGCACAACCAGACTCGCCTCCCCGATCCATCGGTGCTAGTCACTGTCAATAACAAGACCTTCACAGCGAAATTGGATACTGGAGCTAAAGTCTCTGTTATTTCAACAAAGCTCTTCCACAAGATAAGGAATAATGAGCAACTGTCTGCTGATCGATCGGTGCTGAGAGCCTACGGTGGGGAGGAGCTGACTCCTGTGGGGAGGGTAACTTTCCGCTGCAAGCTACAGAAGACGTCTCGTGATCTATCTTTTTTTGTTTTGGACTGTGATTGTGTGCCTCTGCTAAGTAATCAGGCCTGCCAGGATCTGGGCCTGGTTGCGTTTGACAGTACTGTCCATGAGGTGCGGGTAAAGTTAGACCCCGTGTCCGAATACCACGATCTTTTCGATGACAAGCTGGGGAAGCTGCCTCTCGTATACAAGATTGCCATTGACTCATCTGTCACCCCAGTGTGCCGTCCGTCTCATAGGGTTTCGTTTGCAATGAAGGACAAGGTTAAAGCTATGCTGGATAAAATGGTGAACCTGGGAGTCCTGGAAGCTGTCAGCGAGCCCACCAACTGGGTGTCCACCATGGTCGCAACCATGAAGAAGGGCAAGAACGAGATTCGGGTCTGCATCAACCCGAAGGATTTGAATACTGCCATCAAGAGACCACACTACCCCATGCGGACTGTCGAGGATGTAGCTGCCCAGGTGGGCCAAGCCACCGTGTTTTCTGTTCTTGGCACCAGAAGCTCCTTCTGGCAGATTCCTCTGCACAGCAAGTCGTCCGCCCTCACCACTTTCGCCACGCCTTTTGGGAGGTACAAGTTCCTCAGAATGCCTTTCGGGATTAGCTCCGCCAGCGAAGTCTTCCAGCGCTCCATGGAGCAGTTGTTTGCCGGGCTCCCATGTGGCATCATTGTAGATGACATCCTTGTGTACGGCCGGGATGTCGAGGAGCATGACCGTAATCTCCGCCGGGTCCTCGACCGTGCTCGTCAGATAAACCTCAAGCTGAATCCCTCCAAGTGCCGGTTCCGACTGTCTGAGGTCTCTTACGTCGGACACATTTTCACCTCTAGGGGTCTGAAGCCCGACCCTGCCAAGACCACTGCTATTTCAGAGTTTCCTGCCCCTGTTGATGTTGCAGGTCTGCAAAGGTTTCTCGGGATGGTGAACTATTTGGGCAAGTTTATCCCGCGCCTCAGTGAGCTCAGTGCGCCGCTGCGCCTCCTGACCAAGAAGGAAGTTGCCTGGTCTTGGAGCACACAACACCAACTGTCTTTTGACGCTTTAAAAAAGCAGCTGTTTGACACTCCTGTCCTGCGATTCTTTGACCTCAAGCTGCCGATTGTCGTGACCTGTGATGCTCCCCGTTTTGGCCTCGGTGCTGCCTGCATGCAGCTCTGCGAAGGTGATTCTCTGCTGCCTGTCTCGTTTGCCTCTCGCACCATGACTGACACGGAGCAGAGGTATGCTCAAATCGAGAAGGAGCTGTGGCTGTGGTGTTTGCCTGTTCGAAGTTTAGGGATTTTCTTTACGGTGTGCGGTTCACAGTTGAAACGGACCACCAGCCGTTGGTTACTATACTTAATAAGCCCATTCATGCTGCCCCGGCCCGTTTGCAGCGGATGATGTTACAGCTGCAACGTTTTGAGTTTGACATAGTGTACAAGAAGGGCACGGAAATGCATATTGCTGATGCCCTGTCGCGGGCGCCTTTGCCCTCCTGTGTACAGCATCCATATGAACAATCTGATCTGCATGTCCTCAACGTGAATTTCGTCCCCTCGAAGCAGTTACAGACACTGATCGAGCACACCGCTGCGGACTCTGACTTGCAGCAGCTGTCTGCTGTTATTCTGCGTGGTTGGCCCTGCAAGCCACACTCCCTGCCTGCTGCCGTGAGGCCGTTCTTCCTTGTTCGGGACGAGCTTGTACTTCGGGATGGAATCGTCATTAAGGGTCACAAAGTGGTTATTCCTGCCTCGTTGTATGATGCCTACTATACTGCTGCCCACTCCGGGCACCCGGGTGCTGACGCCACCGTTGCCCATGCCCAGGGGCAATACTATTGGCCTGCTATGGCCAAGTACATCAAGGCTCGTGTTGCTGCGTGTGCTGCTTGCAACTCCATGGCCCCTCACCATCAACGCCAGCCCCTGCTACAACAGCCGGCACCTGAAATGCCCTGGTTTTCACTGGCTGCCGATATCTTTGAGTGGCGTGGGAAGAACTATCTGGTACTCGTTGACTCATATTCATCTTGGTTTGATGTGGACCTTCTTCCCACCATCACCTCGGAGATGGTCATCAGCAAGCTGCGCCGTCATTTTGCCACGTTTGGCTCTCCAGTGAAGCTTCAAACTGATAACGGCCGGCAGTTCACTAGTGCTGAATTCGCTGCTTTTGCGACTAAGTGGAACTTTGCCCATTACACTAGCAGCCCGGAATTCCCTCAGTGCAACGGGCTGGCAGAACGTGCTGTGCGCAGTGCTAAGACTTTGTTGGAACAGTCTCGTTTATCAAATTGTGATTTTTACCAAGGACTTTTGAATTTGCGTAATGTTTCTCGCGATGGGGTTTTGGGTTCTCCTGCCCAACGGCTCATGTCTCGTGTTCTCCGTCCTCCTATGCCTATTTCTCAACAATTGCTGACTCCTGTGGTTCGTTCCCCTGAGGCGGTCCACCGCCGCATCTCTCATCGCCATGAGATCCAGCGCCGGTCTCATGACAAGTCTTGTCGTCCTCTACCTCCCCTCTCCGCGGGCCAGGTGGTTCGCATGCAGACTTCTACCGGTTTTTCCAAGCTTGCTACTGTTGTAGGGTTGGCTGACTCCCCTCGCTCCTATTTGGTGGATTACGAGGGCACTGTATATCGTCGCAGTCGCCATCATTTGCGTGCTGTCCGTGAGCCTCCTCCACCGATCTCTTTCCCGTACACATCCACTCCTTTACCTGTTTCTCCTCCTCAGGCTATCCCATGTGCCCCTGCTGTCATTCCAGTGCCTACCCAACCTTCTCCTGTGAAACCTGATATCGGCTCTCCTGTTCTTTCCCCAAGGTCCTCTCCTGTCGGTTCTTCTTCTTCGTCCTCCCCTTCTAGTTCGTTTTTTGCCCCGCCGGTTTCTAGTCCCTGACCTGCGTTACTGCCTATTCCGTCCCCCCGCTCATCGCTGCCATTGCCTTTGGGAGAGGGGAGTGAGGGTGGTGTACGGACCCGCTCTGGCAGAGTTGTGCGGGCCCCTGATCGGTATGGTGATTATGCTTAGTTGAGATGTTCACTTACCATTATTGTTATTATGTGCAGGTCTGTATAATTGCCTGCTGCTGCTGTTTATCTTACAGGAAGGGATGTAGATGGTTATGCATGCAACCATATCTGTAAGTACCTCATTAGCATATCGTCCCTCCCACATTCTATAGTATAACTGTAGTGTCTGCATGTTCCCTCCCTGTTAGGTTCCAGTACGTGTGTAGACCAGTTGTGGTTAGTACTGGAACGTGTGTTATTAGTGTTTAAATAAAGACCTAGTTAAAGGACTATGGACAACGTCTAGTTTCCTTTACAGAACCTAAAGATACAGACCTGGAACCGCTCAGAACTCAGAACCGCTATCAAACCGACAGAATGCAGAACTGATTAGTTGACACCCAATTGGTGATAATCTCAGGTATTTATACCAAGTGATAGGCTAGGGGAGCAGATTAAATGCAGGTGTAACTCCTAATAGATCATGGAAGGAGTGTGGAAAGAGTCTCGAGTGTCTGGTAAATGTGACAGCATGATTTTCTTCCAGTGCTCTGGTTTCCTCCTACATTCCAAAGATGTGCAGGTTTGTAGGTTATTTGGCTTCCATAAATTGTCCCCAGTGTGCAGTACAAGGTAGTATATGGGTGATTGCTGGTTGGCATGGACTTGGCTGTAAGAAGGGCTTGTTTCCACTCTGCATCCCTAAACTAAACTGAACTAAACTAATGCAAACTCAAGCAGACACATGCATATGTTTAGGGTAGAGAAGAAGGTGTACAGACACATAGTCAATTATAGTGTGCTGAGTCAATTGTATGCAAGTGGGGACGGACCAGGATTTGGGTACTTTTTCTGAGGAAGGATGTGCTGGTTCTGGAGAGGATCCAGAAGAGGTGTACAAGAATGATCCCAGGAATGAGTAGGGTAACATGTGATGAGCGTTTGACAAAACTGGGACTATACTCGCTGGAGTTTAGAAGAATGAGGGGGGACCTCATTGAAACATACAGAACAGTGAAAGGCTTGGATAGCGTGTATGTGGAAAGGAAGCTTCCACTAGTGGGAAAGTCTAGGACTAGAGGTTCAAACATCCAAAGAATAAAAGGATGTTTCGTTCATCAGAGGGTGGTGAATCTGTGGATTTTTTTGCCACAGAAAGCTGTGGAAGCCAAGTCAGTGAATATTTTTAAGGTAGAGATCGATAGATTCTTGATTTGTACGGGTGTTAGGGGTTATGGGGACAAGGCAGGAGAATGTGGTTAGGAGGGAGAGATAGATCAGCCATGATTGAATGGTGGAGTAGACTTGATGGGCCGAATGGCCTAATTCTACTACTATCACATGGCCTTATGATCTAACGAACTTGGATCTGGACAAAAAATGAGACAAACTGCTGGAATAACTGATAGTTCAGGCAGTATACTTGGAGAACATGGATGGGTGATGTTCGGAGCCTTTCTTTGGTGGATTTGAAGGCGGTAACCTGGTGACAAATAATTCAGTTATTTACAAATAAACATAATGGGACAGTATCAGAACCAGATGTACGTATGTGAGGATTCCGGGAGATACCTCCGGGATCACCTTTCACTTGAAATTAACGAAGCCATTCAGTCCATCATATCTACATGGTTCTTAAAAACAGTAATACTTTTTTTCTGAAGAGTGGATCCGACCAGAAACATTATCCATCCTTTTTCTCAAGAGGTGCTGCCTAACCCGCTGAGGTACGCCAGTACTTTGTGTCTATGAACAATAATCCTCAGGCCTGTATCCAGCTCTTTCCCAACATTCCAGCAATAACTTCTTCAAGTATTTATTTAATTTTCTTTTGAAGTGCCGGCACGGGTTCGATCCTGACCACAGGTGCTTGTCCATACGGAGTTCATATGTTCTGCTTGTGACCTGCGTGGGTTTTCTCCGGGATCTCCGGTTTCCTCTCAAGGGCGTCATATCATTGTTGCTCAAAGACTTCGAACATTTCAAAATCCAGCGGCGACATGAAAAATGTTTTGATATTTGAAAAAACACCGCACGTCAAATGTCATCACACCGCATCACGACGCATCACGCCTTGTCACGCCGAATAACGCTGCAATTTTTTTGGTGGCCTGATACATCAGTAAATGATGCCGGCAGTCGCTGATAAAAATCAGGCACTTCACACTCCAAAGCTGTGCAGGCTTGTAAGTTAATTGCCTTTGTCTAATTGTAAATTGTCCCTGATATGTGTGGGATAGTGTTGGTGTGCGGGGATCGCTGGTCAGCATGGTATCGGTGGGCTGAAGGGCCTGTTTCCACGCTGTATCTCTAAACTAAAATAAATTGAATTTGTTTTATTTGCCCTCCAGTTAGTGAATTCCTTTTCTGAACCCTTACATAAAATGATTTTCCCATTCGTAGCCTCGGAACTCAAACAAATGCTGCTGCTGCCCTCTGCAGCAATAATTTGGCATGACAGAATTTGAATGCGGTTTCTTAAATCAATCCTGTAACTGTGCTTATATGTGGATAATTCATAGCCACTTCCAAACCTGCAACTTTCAGCATTCAGAAAAGCAAGGGAGAAATTCATTCAAACACCACCAGCTGCACGTTCCTCTCTCTGTTGAATACGTCTCCTGGAAATAAATAAATCACACAGTGGTCAGGTCAACAAGCAGAACTCCCTATCAGGAGCACTGAAGAAGCACTGAGATAAGGAAGGGTAAGGTGCGAAAACGAGACATCAATAGAGATGAGGGTCAAGGAAAATGTGGAATAGATCTTTGTTAGCTAGGAAACGGTGACAACAAAGCAAACAGATAAAATGTAATCGAGGGATGGAGGTAGAGAGAGAAGGAAAGCAAGAGTTACTTGAAGTTAGAGAAATCAATATTCATACCACACGCAAAGTGGAGGAACAGCACCTCCTATTTCGCTTGGGGCAGCTTACACTCCAGTGGTATGAATATTGACTTCTCTAACTTCAAGTAACCCTTGCTTTCCTTCCCCCTCCATTCCTCCCCCTTCCCAGTTCGCTGACCAGTCTGACTGTCCCTGTTTACATTGTATCTCTGCTTTGATGTCGCCTTCTCCTAGCTAACAATGGTCTATTCCACATTTTCCTTAATTCTCATCTTTGATGTCATGGTTTCACACATTCCTTACCTCTGCGTCTCCCACTCCCCTGACTATCTGTCGGAAGAAGGGACTCAAGAGTCAAGAAAGTTTTATTGTCAGGTGTCCCAGATAGGACAATGAAATTCTTACTTGCAGGAGATAAAGCTCAGTGTGTCTATAGAACATAGACCATATATACACACAATAAATAAACAGAAAAAGTGCAATAGTAATAATAGGCTGTTATTGTTCAGAGCTTGTTTGAAGTTGTGTTTAATAGCCTGATGGCTGTGGGGAAGAAGCTGTTCTTGAACCTGGATGTTGCAGATTTCAAGCTCCTGTACCTTCTTCCCGATGGCAACGGAGAGATGAGTGTGGCCAGGATGGTGTGGGTCTTTGATGGTGTTGGCAGCCTTTTTGAGGCAGCGACTGCGATGGTGAAGAGGTCAGAGCCGGTGATGGACTGGGCAGTGGTCATAACTTCCTGCAGTCTTTTCCGCTCATGGACGCTCAAGTTGCTGAACCAGGCCACGATGCAACCGGTCAGCATGCTCTCTACTGTGCAGAGAGAGTCCTCCTTGACATACCGAATCTCCATAATCTTCTCAGGAAGTAGAGGCGCTGATGTGCCTTCTTTATAAGTGCATCAGTGTGCTGGGACCAGGAAAGAACTTCGGAAATATGCACGCCAAGGAATTTGAAGTTTTTTACCCTTTCCACCATTGACCCGTTGATATAAACAGGACTGAGGGTCCCCATCCTGCCCCTTCCAAAGTCCACAATCAGTTCCTAGGTTTTTCTCGTGTTGAGAGCCAGGTTATTGTGCTGGCACCATTTGGTCAATTGGTCGAACTCACTTCTATACTATGACTCATCACCATCTGTGATTCATCCCACAACAGTGGTGTCAACGGCAAACTTGATGATATAGTTTGCATTATGTCCGGCTACACAGTCATGAGTATAGAGTGAGTACAGCAGGGGGCAGAGCACTCTGCCTTGAGGTGCTCCCGTGCTGATTGTTATCGAGGATGACACATTTCCACCAATACGGACAGACTGTGGTCTGTGGATGATAATGTCAGCAAAAACTCCAGCCAGTTGGCCTGCACAGGTTTTGAGAACACGACCGGGTATACCATCAGGTCCAGGTGTTTTCCGAGGGTTCACCCCTCTGAAGGATCTTCTGACATTGGCCTCTGTGACTGTAATACCGTCAGAGCGAATGGGGGCTCGGGAAGGCACATCAGTGTTCTCCCTATCAAAACGTGCGTAGAACGCATTGAGCTCGTCAGATAGTGATGCTTCCCTGTCATTGGAGCTGCCTCCTTATTTCGCCTTGTGGGAGGTGATGGCATTCAAGCCCTGCCACAGTTGCTGAATATCCGTCTCATCCTCGGCCCGAAACGTCACCCATTCCTTCTCTCCAGAGATGCTGCCTGTCCCGCTGAGTTATTCCAGCCTTTGGTGTAAACCAGCATCTGCAATTCCTTCCTACGCTATAGGAGCACTTCCACCAGAGGAACTGTACCAATGCAAATAGGCAGCTCACCACCACATGTCAAGAAATATTGTGTAGAGCAATAAATGCAGGCCTCAACAGCAATGTCCAAATTCTAATAATAAAAATGAGTAAAAAAATATATATAAATCCTTCAAAGCTCCCATGTCTCAGAGACCACACATTTTTTCCAACAAGCCTCTATATATTCTATAATAGGTACAAAAATGAAAACATAGTTGAACCATCCCTAGACTGCTCACAATGTTCTTCATGAAGTGAAGTCTTGAAACTTATATTCCTTTAGAAGTTGCAAATATCATTACACGCTCTCTTCTTAGAGCAGGAGAATTATCCATTGTGTCCTGGCTAGTATTTCTTCCTTCATCAAAGTATTTGTTCCTTCATTAGCAATACTATTGCTAAACCTAAGGAATTCTAAAATGCTTTTTACCCGTAAAGTCTTCAGAACTCCAGTCATCACCGCAATGTAGGAAATGTGGCCTCCATATGCACCCTGCAAGTTCCCATCAACAACAATTTGTTCATGACCACATAATTGAACTGTTTATTAAATAATGTTGATGAAGGAACAAATACTGGCCAGGGCACAATAGATAATTCTCCCGCTCTAAGAACATAGAACTTTCACCAGTAAAGCGCAGGAATAGGCCCTTCGGCCCAACATGCCTATACCGAACATCATGCCAAGACCATGTCTTATTTACCTGCATATCCCTCCATTCACCGCGTATCCATGTGCCTGTTCCAATGTCTCTTAAATGCCACTATCGTATCTGCTGCAAAGACCACCCTGGGCAGTACGTTCCAGGCACTCACTCCCCCTCTGTGTAAAATACCTTGCCCCACACATCTCATTTAAACTTTGCCCTTCTCACCTTAAAGCTATGCCCTCGAGTATTTGAGTTTTCCCATCCCGAGGAAAAAGTTCTGACTGTCTCCTCTGTCTATGCCACTCATAATTGTATATACTTCTATTAAGTCTTCCCATAACCGTCAGTGTTCCAGAGGAAGTCTGTCCAATCTCTCCCTTTTTCTAACACCCTCTAATCCAAGCATCATTCTGGAAAAACTCTTCTGCACAGTTTCTTAAGCCGCCACATCCTTCCTGTGCTGGGGCGTCCAGAAATGCACGATATACTCTAAATGCGGCCTAACCAAAGTCCCATAAAGCTACATCTTAAGTCCCATAAAGTCCTATACAGCTGAATCTTAGCTGACTCTTAGACTCAAATATAGAGACATAGAGTTAGGCCATGTAGAGACATAGTTAGGCCATGTTTAATATGCAGCAATGCAATTATCAATAATGAGCCAAGATCACTGCTTCAGCAATGTTCAGGATACGCATCCAATGTGTGTCCAATATTTCAACATTCAGATTAGTCAAGGAATTCAGATGGGTCTACTAACTTTCTGGATAAGCAGACAACTGAATCATCCCACCACATCCTACTCTGATAGTAATTCATCACTTCAGAGAGGCGTGCTAAACTATTATCTACCCCATCGGTGACCCTCGGACTATCCTTGGTCAGACTTTACTGGCTTTACATTGCACTAAACGTTATTCCCTTATAACAGTGTGCATCTATACACTGTAAACAGGTCCATTGTAATAATGTATTGTCATTCTGCTGACTGGTTAGCATGCAACAAAAGCTTTACATTGTAACTCGGTATACGTGACAATAAACTAAACTCAACTCAACTAACAGCTTTCACTACTTATATTGTCAGTCATTGTTGAAACATTGTTTTTTCTAATGGAAGGAGACAATCTGGAAACAATTCATCTGTTCTCAGTCCTTGCGGTCAATGAGTTCACGTCATGTTTAGAAAATTTTATCTTCAAACATAAATCGCATTTGCAAGGCAACTGGCTACTTGCCAATGTCGAGGTATGTTTGCCTCCAGAACAGTTTGGTAATGGCAATGGTCAGCTGGAACAATGTGGGAGCTAATCCAAGTCCATTCAATCCATTAAACTAAAATTAATAGGCTGAAAATGGTCATCGAGTGATACAGTGTGGAAACCGGCCCTTTAGCCCAACTTGCCCACACTGGCCAACATGTCCCAGCTACACTAGTCCCACATGGCTGCATTTGGTCCATATCCCTCCAAACCTATCCTATCCATGTACCTGCCTATCTGTGTCTTAAACGTTGTGATAGTCCCTGCCTCAACCAACTCCTCTGGCAGGTCGTTACATACACCCACCACCCTTTGTATGTACAGGTTACCACTGAGATTCCTATTAAATCTTTTCACCTTCACCTTAAACCTACTGGTCTGGCCTTGAAAACAGTGACAGAATGTGGGGATGCCCTTGATACACCATATTCCCCCAAAACAACAAACTTGATAATTCAGGTGAATCTTTACCAGAGAGAGGTTTAGATGGGCTGGACAGCATCAAATCATTTATGGAGAAGCTGAAGAAAGAGTATAAGATGAGATAGTCAGATATTCAGAAGATAGATACAAAAAGCTGTAGTAACTCAGCGGGTCAGACAACTACTGTGGGGAAAAGGAATAGGTGACGTTTCAGGTTGAGTCACTTCTTCAGACCTGAGGAAGGGTCTCGACCCGAAACATCACCTATTCCTTTTTTCCAGAGATGCTGTCTGACCCGCTGAGTTACTCCAGCTTTTTGTGCTTATCTTCGGTTTAAACCGGCATTTGCAGATCATTCCTACACATAGTTAGTCAGTTAGATGGATGGAGGATAAACTCCAAGTAACACATTTTGGAATCATGCATACAAGACGTATACTGTGGTTACTGTAGTTTTTCAATATGTGCGTATAAAGATAACATTGCAGATTGGCCACAAAGATGGAATTTGCCAGATTTGAATTAACTATTTTCATTCTGTTGAAAAATAAAGATGCTCCTCAGGTTCCTATCAAATCTTTCCCCTCTCAACTTAAACCCATGTCACCTGCATCTTGATCCTCTTACACTGGGTAAAATACCATTTGCCCGATCTATTCCCCTCATGATCTTAGACAACTCTATAAGATCACCCCCATCCTCCTATGCTCCAAGGAATAAAGTCTGAGCCTGCGCAACTCCTCCCTCTTACTGAGGCCCTCAAATCCTGGCGGCAGCCTCGTAAAGCTTCTCTGCACTCTTTCCAGCTTAGCAACACTCTTCCTATGGCAAGTTGACCATAACTGAACTCTATACTCCAAACGCAATCTCAACAATGTCTTGTACAACTGAACATAGCACCCCAACTTCTACAGTCAATAACCAGACTGAGGAAAACCAATGTATTGAAAGTCTTCTTGAACACCTCATATACCTGTGATGCCACTATGTACCTGCACTCCTTGATTCCTCTACTCTCCAACTATCCGCAGGACCCTGTCATTCACTGTGATAGATCTGCCTTGCTGTGACTTCCCAAAATGCAACAAGCACTTATCTGTATTAAACTCTATTCGCCATTCCTCAGCCCACCTGCCCAACTGAACAAGATCCTTCTGCAATTGTTGATAAGCATCTTTGCTATCTACTGTACAATGCCACCCACGGTCATGCCATCTGCAAACTTATCATGCCTTGTACATTCTCATTGTTGATCAAAACCACAAACAGCAACGGGTCCAGCACTGATCCCTGAGACACACTACTTATCACAGGCCTCCACTGAAAAACAACCTTCCATCATCACCCTCTGCTTCCTTTGATGAAGCCAATTCTCTATCCAATATTTGCAATACCATCGGCAAGCTCTTACTGGATCCCACTGCGATCTAAGTTTCGGAAGCTGCCTTCCATGCAAACCAAACCAAACCTTACAGTCCCCGAATCAGCTCGACATTCAATAAAATCATGGCTAACCTTATGTCTTAAAATACTCTCCTGCCTCCATCTCTTGATAGAAACAGAAAAGTAAGCCATTCAGCCCTTTGAGCCAGCACTGCCATTCAACATGATCATGGCTGATCATCCAAAACCAGTACCCCATTCCTGCTTCTCCTCATATCCCTTGATTCCGTTAGTCCTAAGATCTACAGTATATTTGATTCTCTCTTGAAAGCATGCAATGAATTGGCCTCCACTGTCATCTGTGGCAGAGATTTCCATAGATTCACAACTCTCTTGGTGAAAAAGTTTCCCTCATCCCACCCCTAAATTGCCTACCTCTTATTCTTAAACGTTGATCCCTGGTTCTAGACTCCCCCCCCAACATAGGGAATATTTTTTCCTGTATCTAGCCTGTCCAATCCGTTAAGAATTTTATATGTTTCTATAAGATTTCCTCTCATCCTCTCAATTCCAGTGTATACAAGCCCAGTCGCCCCATTCTTTAATCATATGTCAGTCCCGCCATCCCGGGAATTAACCTTGGTGAACCTACGTTGCACTCCCTCAATAGCAAGAAAATCCTTCCTCAAATTAGGAGACCAAAACTGCACACAATACACCAGGTGTGGTCTTACCAGGGGCCTGTACAACTGCAGTGGGACCTCCTTGCTCTGATACTCAAATCCTCTCGCTATGAAGGCCAACATGCCATTTGTTTTCTTCACTGCCTGCTGTACCCGCATGCTTACTTTCAGTGACTGATGTTCAAGGATGCCCAAGTCTCGTTGCACCTCCCCTTTTCCTAATCTGACACCATTCTGATAATAATCTGCCTTCTTGTTATTGCCGGCAAAGTGGATAGCCTCACATTTATCCACATTATACTGCATCTACCATGTATCTGACCACTCACCCAACCTGTCCAGGTCACCCTGCCGTCTCATAGCATTCTCCTCGCAGCTCACGCTGCCACCCAGCTTTGTGTCATCCGCAAACCTGGAGCTGTTACATTTAATTCCTGATGCCATTTAATTGATGGCCTTGGTGCTGATGAAAGGAACACAGCTCCTTTTCCATTTGCAGATATCTCCGCACCATTTGCACCATGCACACCATTTGTTTTGTTTGCTCTTTAAACAAAGCCAATATAACCACATCTGCAAGGTTATAACTGCTGTTCCTGCCACTACAGGATATAACATTGTAAACATGCTTGCAGAAAGAAGTGCTTGAGCATCACCTGGTGGATATCGGCACAGTTTGTGCTGCACAGCAGGTTGCAAGGAAGAAACAGGACATGTCAAAGAAACAAGTCAAGAGTCTAGAGTCAATAGATTTTTGTTGTCATATGTCAAAGATAGAATAATGACATTCTTACTTGCAGCAGCACAACAGAATATGTAAACATAGTACACTGTAAACAATATAATAAATGAGCTTACAGCAACCTGGAATCCCCGAGCATATTTGCTTCCTTTCTTCCCATTGACTATTTGTACTATAGTACAAATCCAACAAGGTGATCATCCCCTTTATATTTCTCAACTCCTTCCACATAGCCTGACTGAACAAACCATCGGCAATTTCATCAGGACCACAGCCGTGATGCTCTCTTTAATCAATACAACATCACCACCATCTCAATCTCTTCTGTAGCACCTCTATGCTGCATGTCCTCTAACCAGGGTTTCCAGAATGGTGACAATGCCCCAAGCACACACGCCCTATCATGCCTAGAGTCTTCTCCAGCACGGCACCTCGCCGCTTCCACTGGGTCATCCCGCTACATCCTCCCTTCTTTTTATTGACAGGAATGAGTAGGTTTCATCTATGATGAGCGTTTGTCGGCACCGGGCCTGCACTCGCTGGAGTTTAGAACAATGAGGGGCGATCTCATTGAAACATACAGAATAGTGAAAGGCTTGGATAGAGTGGATGTGGAGAGGATGTGTCCACTGACGGGGGAATCCAGGACTAGAGGTCGTAGCCTCCAAATTAAAGGACGTTCTTTTAGGAAGGAGATGAGGGGAGATGAGGAGAGATTTATTTAGTCAGAGGGTGGTGAATCTGTGGAATTCTTTGCCACAGAAGGCTGTGAAGGCCAAGGGTGGATATTTTTGAGGTAGAGATGGATTCTTGATTAATGCGGGTGTCTGAGGTCATGGGGAGAAGGCAGGAGAATGGAGTTAGGAGGGAAAGATAGATCAGCCATGATTGAATGGCGGAATAGGCTTGATGGGCCGAATGTCCTAATTCTACTCTATCACTTATGACCTTATGACCATTTTGCCAAACTCTTATGACAAGTGCACATTATGAGACATGAAATATGGGTATGATTATCACCATGTTAACAAGTTCTGATAAGGAAAAGGCCAGTCAACTCCTCTTGATATTCAATTACACCAGTCTCCTAGGTGTTGTCAACGATCTCACCCCATGAGTATCTTGTGTAGGAAGGAACTGCAAATGCTGGTTTACACTGAAGAAAGACACAAAATGCTGGAGTAACTCAGCGGGACAGGCTGCATCTCTGGAGAGAAGGAATGGGTAATATTTCTGGTCAAGGCCTTTCTTCAGACTGAGTTTCTTTGCAGGGAAAGACAACTTTGGTGGTCTTCTTTCTGAGAAGATGGTCAGAATGTGACCTTTACAAAACCTACTACACTCTGTTTCATCATGAAGACAGTGCAAGACCTCACAGCATCTAATACTTCACGGAGCCAACATTGTCTAAGTAAAATGGCATTTTTCAACATGGCGTGCATCAGTGACCATTGCACTGACCAAAGCTTCATTTAACCTTCTATCTCCATGAGGCTCCTGACTCCCATCCAACAGAAGCCACAAATGGTCTGAATCCATCACATTACCACCTGTTTGGAGAGGCCAAGTTGCTGAATTTTTTTAAAGAGGGAGATAGACAAGTTTATGAATGCATGGCATTGAGGGAGACAGGGAGTGAGAAGGAATAATGTATTGCAATAGAGGATCAGCCATGAGTATATTCAATGGTGGCACAGACTGGAAAGGCTAATTAGTGTAAGTGCTCCCATTTTTTACTTTTTATGTTTCCACATCACTGATACTTAAGCTTAATTGGAACATCTACACTTGCTTCCTAACCTGCCTCCAGAATGAGTGAGCACTTACCAATTCCATAACTGTCATGTGTTGTGCATTGTAACAGGTTGCCAAGCTTACAGCTCTAACACTTCCCCCCATGTTGCCTTCACCTTCAGCTGATCAGAAGTGACTACCACCTCCAACTTACATTGTTATGTCTTAGTTTAGTTAAGAAATACAGCGCGGAAACAGGCCCTTCGGCCCACAAAGTCCGCACCGACCAGCAATCCCCACACATTAACACCATCCTACACACACTAGGGACAATTTTACATTTATACCAAGCCAATTTATATATAACTGTAGGTCTTTAGAGTGTGTCATGAAAAAACACAGAAACATAGAAGATAAGTGCAGGAGTAGGCCATTCAGCCCTTCGAGCCAGCACCGTCATTCAATATGATCATGGCTGATCATCCAAAATCAATGCCCTGCTTTCTCCCCATATCCCTTGATTCTGAGCTACTGTATATATCTCTTGAAAACATGGTTGATTTTATCCCACTTCATCCTATTGTCCATCCCTCTTCCTGCTCTTCGGATAGCAGCCAGGGCTGCCAGCCAGGTGGGGGGCAAGGGCTGTGAAGATGTACGTTCCGTTGGTGCAGGACTACTTTAGTACAGTCCAGACAAGATACATTTATCTCCAGCCTGCCCAATGATCAGCTCTGCCACATTTGTGTTCCATTATGCTTTCATTGCATGTTCCCTGGTGTCATCAACCACATCTTTCCCACACGGTCCGTGACATCCCAGATGCCAGATAGTTTCATCTGGTCAAAGGCAGCCTGCACGGCAGATGAAGGTATCCTGACTGCAGCCAGGAAACCAGGCATTAAGGGGCTGTCCCACTGTGGCAACCTAATTGGCAAGTTTCGAAGAGTTTAGGAGAGTTTGAAAAAATGTCATGTTGAAGACCACCTTCGACTATGTAGAAGACTAGCTTCGACTAGCTTCGGGAAAATTGGACACCGAATAGTGGAGAGTGAAGACAAACTCCTTCGATCTCCTTCGACCTCCCTTCGACAATGTTGAAGACTATCTACAACTACCTTCGACTACCTTCGACTACCCTCGACTACCCTCGACTAACATGCCGACCGACTACGAACTACTTAGACTAAACCTACGAGTAAAAAAAGTATCGATTTTTTCCATGGCGACCTTTTTTTACTCACGGGCATTTTTCAACATGTTGAAAAATACGCCGGTGACGTAGCTGAGGCCTCGAGTATGCGGAGACGACTCTCGAGCATGAAGGAGAGTTACAAAGACCTCCTAGGTCCTCATGTCGACTATGCTGCAAATATAAGTCGATGGCAAACTCGCCAGAACTAGTGGATTAGGTTGCCCAAGTGGGACAGCCCTTAACCTGCATGGGCCCCAGTCGATGGCTCTGCACCAGCCATAGTTAAATGCAGTGGGGGTTTCTTCGGCTATCCGATCAAAATGGAGGCTCAGCCAGAAAGGTTGAACATATGGAAGGAAGCATAAAAGTACAGAGAGTGCAGAAGGCAAATAATATTGGGGCAGCATGGGGGCGCAGCAGTAGTTGCATTGGCTATCTATGTTTATTCTCTGTCTTCTCAACTTTTTATTAAACAGCAGATGTGGCTCAGCAAAGAGACTGGTCATTTTCTTCGCCACATAACCTGGCATTAGGATTGGTGTCCATGTCGGTATTTTAAGTTTGATTTCTTCCTATTTCTTACCTTTTCAATTAAATTCAAGAGAGATGAATTGCGCACTGGCCTTGAGGAATTCAGATTGAGGTGTTGGATGAGATTTGGAAATGCCTTTATCTCAGAGAAAAAATCTGTGAATTTGGGGGAGATAGATTGAAAGAATTGGGAATAATTTTTAAATTGTTTTTTTCTCTACAATGACCTATTTTTAAAGGGTGTGCCTTGTAAGTAGTTAAATCGTTTAAGTAAAGCCTTGAATGAGACTGGACAGGACAGTAGTGATGAATTAATTACATATGCACATCAATTGACCCGAACTTTGTCAGTCTTACAGAAACCACTGAACCACAGAAACACAAAAACCACTAACAGCTGACCATAACGGCGAATCCTTACAACCAGATCACGAACTGATAAAAAATTGGGATTGGAAGAAATTTGGAGAACTGTGGAAGGAGCCCTTGCAAGTACTACGGACTACACCTACAGCAGTGAAAGACGAAAATAATCCTTGTTGGATACACCTAACCTATTGTGAAATAATTGGAAACTGAAAAAAGGAAGTATGAACTTGGATGTCCTCCTTCAAGACTGGAGGTAAAAGGAAGCAATATATATATATTTTTTAAAAGGCCAGTATTTACAGTATCTTGATGAAACCAGCCATGAACATAAGCAAATGCATTGCATTGAATAATATAAGTGCCTCCCTAATCCCGCATACCAGGAACGAGTCTCCCCCTGGTTGAATAAACTTGAACAATTAACAGTGACTCCTTATTTGGGGTCATGGGATTAGGAATAATGGTTCACCTCTCTTAAAACCAAAGGGATCGATTTGACATGGGAGACACCTCTGAGTCGCACTTAATCGTAGCTACTGGGTCTCCAGCAACAGCGAAATAAATAGAAAACGTGATTAAAATCGATGAAGGACAAACAGACAATTCATGTTTTAAAGTTGCCAATAACACAGAAGGAAAGATCACACGAGTCAGAAAGGAATGGGCCACTATGAAAAGCAACAGCCACCTACTGAGAACCACCAAGGTTACCAATGGCTCTGGTCCAAGTACCCTATGAACTATGGGCAAAGCATAAGTGTGGGATGAGTGCATTCAGCCCCTGAACTTAAACTGACTTTAAAAAAGGGGAGCTGCCTTGCCATGTTTAAAACAATATTGACTAGCCCCGGAGGCTGAAGAAGAGATAGCTATGGTCTTTATGATTGACATGATTGTCTTTATTGCAACAAGCACTAGTAGTGAAAATGCAAAGTCTTTGTAATGCTCCTATTCTGCAAATCCGGAAAGTGGGAAGACGTAATGAATGGTGTTTTGTCCAAGACCAGTAACCTATTATTCCGTGGCTTTACCAGCAGTAGTAAATGGCATGCCAGCCCGCTAATGCGCTGTAACGGCGAGGGCTACAATGATAGAAGTGTTAGCAGTGAACTTGCTGCTGAAAGGTAAACAAGCTATCTTACCTGATTAGGATGTTGGGTTTGTTCCAGAACCCTTTACGAGCTCAAGGACAGGTTCAAACCAAATTACAATCAAACACATGTATGCCTGCATTTCTGCAACTGATTAATGAGAGAGAATATTAAAAAAACGTTTCTTACTATAATATAATTATTGATCATAAAGATCAACAAAGAGGCACCTGTATTATAATAAGACAAGTGTTGTACCTAGATCTCTCATGAATCTTCTAATATCACTGACCTTGCTACCAATATTTCCCAAGAAATTGAATAGATCTGTAAGGTTGGCAGTGACATGCATGGGTAAAATGAAGGAGATGGGAGCTGCTGGTCATTCAGTTGGTTTGGCATCCTCTGGGGTACTTGGTTACATTATAGCTTTATTTTTTTATTAATCATCACTCTGATTTTTATTGTTAGCTGCTTGCGATCATAATGTACCTACCGAGGATTGTGAATGTTATCATAAATGATAAAGAGGAAGGAATGAGGACATTTAAAGATTTTAAAGTTACAAAATGGATTCAGCTGGAGATTTAGAAGCAATAAAATGGATGCTTAACATTTCTCCTATTACACTAACAAGGCTACAGCACTATAACAGAAATATTTTCAGAAATGTTTTAGCCCTTCTTTCATAACACTAGCGAGATAACAGCACAAATACATGAATGTTTTTCTCTATGATATAAACATCATGAGACTGTTCAGACACATGGCTCTTACCCTTTACACCACAAGATTGTAATGTGCGTCAACAAGGTAAAAAACGGAATGCTTGAATCTGCAAAAAAATAGCCTCTTCAGCATAACCAAATATGGGCTAACCTTTCCTCTATCAGAAGAACCTGTCAATCCTAACAGGCAAGAGGCTGTACAATGCTCTGTAAGATAAAGTATTGCTTAATTGCTGAATATTGGGGTGTAAATATAACTGATTGAACATTACCTCTTTGTGTGGAGATAGAGTGACTCGAAGGTGTGTATTTTACATACTGTAAGAGTTTACTGCCACACACACCTGGGCGAAATAACGATTTTAATGCTTCATTTCTAATTATTATGTTGTTAACTGTTTGAAGTGAAAACAAACCTTTACAACAGTTAATTCAGAGACTAGGCTTCTGAACTTGAATAAAGGAGACTTTGAAGGTATGAGATGGGAATTAGCTAAGATAGACTGCAAATTATACGTAAAGGGTTGACAGCGGAGATGCAATGGTGAAGATTTAATGATCCCATGGATGAACTCCAGAAATTTTTCATCCCTGTGTGGTGAAAAAAATAAAACTGGGAAAGCGGCTCAACCACGGCTGACGAGGGAAGTCAAGGATAGTGTTAAAGCCAAGGAAGAGGCATATACATTGGCCAGAAGAAGCAGAAAACCAGAGGACTGGGAGAAATTTAGAACTCAGAGGAGGACAAAGGAGTTAATTAAGAGGGGGGAGGGAAAGAGCATGAAAGAAAGCTTGCGTGGAATATAGAAACTGATTGTAAAAGTTTCTTTAGGTATTTAAAAAACAAAAGATTAGTGAAGATGAATGTAGGTCCCTTACAGTTAGAGACAGGTGAATTTATATTGGGAAGCAAGGAAATGGCAGAACAGTTAAACAAGTACATTGGTTCTGTCTTCACTAAGGAAGACGCAAACAATCTCCTGGAAATACTCAGAGACAGAGGATCGGGGAGGGAGGAACAGAAGGGAATTCACATTAGTCAGAAAATGGTGTTAGATAAATTATTGGGATTGAAGGCAGATAAATCCCCCAGGACCTGATGTGTAAGAAAGAACTGCAGATGCTGGTAAAATCGCCCATTCCTTCTCTCCATAGATGCTGCCTCACCTGCCGAGTTACTCCAGCCTCTTGTGTCTACCCGGGGCCTGATGGTCTGCATCCCAGAGTAGGTGGCCCTAGAAACTGTGGATGCATTGGTGCTCATTTTTCAATGTTCTATTGACTCTGGATGAATTCCTGTGGACTGGTAGCCAATGTAACTCCACTTTTTAAGAAAGGAGGGAGAGAGAAAATGGGGAATTATAGACCAGTTAGCCTAACATCGGTAGTGGGGAAGATGCTGGAGTCGATTATTAAAGAAGTTATAGCAGGATTGGTCAAAGTCAGCATGGATTTATGAAGGGGAAATCATGCTTGACTAACATTTTGGAATTTTTTGAGGATGTAACAAGTAGAATGGATAAGGGAGAACCAGTGGATGTGGTGTATCTGGCCTTTCAAAAAGCCTTTGACAAGAGATTAGCGTGCAAAATTTGAACACATGGTATTGGGGGTAGGGTATTGACATGGTTAGAGAACTGCTTTGCAGGCAGGAAGCAAAGAATAGGAATTAACAGGTCCATTTCTGAATGGCAGCCAGTGACTGGTGGGCTGCCGCAAGGCTCGGTGCTGAGACCCCAGTTGTTTACAATATATAAATTAATGATTTAGATGGGAATAAATGAAACATCTCTAAGTTTGTGGATGACACAAAGCTGAGTGGCAGTGTGAGCTGCGAAGAGGATGCTATGAGGTTGCAGGGTGACTTGGATAAGTTGGGTGAGTGGGCAGATGCATGGCAGATGCAGTATAATGTGGATAAATGTGAGGTTATGCACTTTGGTGGCAAGAACAGGAAGGCAGATAATTATCTGAATGGTGTCAGATTAAGAATAGGGGAAGTGCAACGAGACCTCTGTGTCCTTGTACATCAGACACTGAAAGTGGGCATGCAGGTACAGCAGGCAGTGAAGAAAGCCAATGGCCTTCATTGCGAGCGGATTTGAGTTTAGGAGCAAGTAGTTCCTACTGCAGTTGCTGGTTGGACCTGGTGAGACCGCACCTGGAGTATTGTTTACAATTTTGGTCTCCTAGTTTGAGGAAGGACATTATTACTATTGAGGGAGTGTAGCGCAGGTTCATCAGATTAATTCCCGGGATGGCGGGACTGACGTATGATGAAAGGATGGGTTGACTGGGCTTGTATTCGTGGGAATTTAGAAGCATGAGAGGGGATCTTATAGAAGCATAAAAGATTCAGAGGATTGGACAGGATAGATGCAGGAAAAATGTTCCCAATGTTGGGGGAGTCCAGAACCAATTTAAGAATAAGAGGTAGGCCATTTAGGACTGAGATAAGGAAAAACATTGTCACCCAGAGGGTCGTGAATCTGTGGAATTCTCTGCGAAGAAAGCAGTGGATGCCAGTTCACTGGATGTTTTCAAGAGAGAGTTAGATTTAGCTCTTAGAGCTAACGGAATCAAGGGATATGGGGAATAAGCTGGAACAGGGTACTGATTGGGGATGATCAGCCATTATCATATTGAATGGCGGTGCTGGCTCGAAGGGCCGAATGGCCTCCTCCTGCACCTATTTCCTATGTTTCCAAGGGTTTGTATTTACTGGAGTTTAGAAGGATGAGGGGACACGTCATTGAAACTCACCGAATAGTGCAAGGCCTGAATGGAGTGGATGTGGAGGGGATGTTTCCACTAGTGGGAGAGTCTTGGACCAGAGGCCATAACCTCAGAATAAAAGGACATACCTTCAGAAAGGAGATGATGAGGAAGTTCCTTGGTCAGAGGAGAGTGAATCTGTGAAATTAATTGCTACGGACAGCTTTGGAGGCCAAGTCAATGGATATGTTTAAGGTGGAGATTGACAGATTCTTGTTTAGTAAGGGTATCGAGGTTTATGGGAAGAAGGCAGGAGAACGGGGTTGAGAGGGAAAGATAGATCAGCTGTGATTGAATGGCGGAGTAGACTCAATGGGTCCAATGGATGAATTCTGATCCTATGACTTATGGACTTAAGAAGTTTGCACAGTTTCACAGGAAGCTACGTTAATTGCTCACTGGCAAAAAGTTCAAACAAGCTGCTCGTTCGAGGATTGCTGTTAACTATTAAAAACATGGTGCTCTGTTATTTCACCATTGTGAGGGAAGAGTTGACATTTAAGTGACACTTTTGTGGATAGCCTTCAAAGGGCTATGCAGGAAAACAGCCAATTTACACAACGTTCCACATAACTAAAGGGCTGAATAAACCCAGTAGACAGAATATTATTCAGGGTTAGGCAAATAAATTCAGACATATCATGAAGTCTTTTGTGGCCATAAAAATGCCAGCACAGTTGAGCACTCCTCCAAAAGCCATCATGCAAAGAAAAGCAGCAGAGAAAAGAGAACGTTATGTGGCTACTATTCAATTCAATTATATCATGGCTTTTCCATTCTCTACCCACTCATCACATTTAATTCCCTTAATACCAAACATCGAGTCAAGAGTCAAAAGAGTCAAAAGTGTTTAATTGGTAAATGCAATGGGACTGGAAAAATGAAATTCTTAATTGCTACATTTTTCCCTCATCAAACTCTCATTACTGAGGTCTGAGGTTCCCACCTGCTTTAAAAGGGCATCAATAATACTGAAGAAAAGTAAGGTAACATGTCTCAATGACTACCGACCGGCGGCACTAATGTCCATGGTGATGAAGTGGTTTGAGAGGTTGATTAGGCCGCATATCTACTCTTATCTACTCATTATTCCTACATATCAACTCGTACCTTAGCAAGAACCTGGACCCATTACAGTTCGCCTACTGCCGCAATAGATCGATGGGGGATGCGATCTCACTGGTTCTCCACTCAGGCGGGATCGCATGGACCATAATTACACATACGTCAGACTATTGTTCATCAACCGCAGGTCAACATTCAACACCATCATCCTCTCCAAGCTGGTTACCAAGTTCAAGGAACTAGGTCTCTGCTTATCTGGAACTGGATCTTCGGCTTCTTCATCAACAGAACAATAGACAATAAACAATAGACAAGAGGTGCAGGAGTAGGCCATTCGGCCCTTCGAGCCAGCACCGCCATTCAATGTGATCGTGGCTGATCATCCCCATTCAGTACCCCATTCCTGCCTTCTCCCCATATCCCCTGACTCAGCTATCTTTAAGAGCCCTATCTAGCTCTCTCTTGAAAGTGTGCAGAGAACCGGCCTCCACCACCCTCTGAGGCAGAGAATTCCACAGACTCACAACTCTCTGTGAGAAAAAGTGTTTCCTTGACTCCGTTCTAAATGGCTTACTCATTCTTAAAACGTGGCCCCTGGATCTGGCCTCCCCCAACATCGTGAACATGTTTCCTGCCTCTCGCGTGTCCAAACCCTTAATAATCTTATGTTTCAATAAGATGCCCTCTCATCCTTCTAAACTCTAGAATGTACAAGCCCAGCCGCTCCATTCTCTGGACCAAAATGAATCGGCAACAACCATTTCTCCTTGATAACCATCAGCACAGGGGCACCTCAAAGCTGTGTACTCAGTTCTTGCTCTATTCATTCTAAATCCTTGACTGCGTAGCGAGACACAGTCTCAACTCCATCTTGAATTTTGCCGATGACATCACCATTGTTGGACGATTTACGGGTAATGATGTTTCAGAGTATAGGAGGAAGATCAATCATCTGATTGCCAATGCCAGAACAACAACTTTGCTCTCAACGTCAGTAAAACCAAGTAGCTGATTGTTGACTTTAGAAGAGGAAGGCCAAGGATCCACAAACCTGTATGATGGCAGCCTCGCCAACAGTCTGTGTATTACTTTTTTTCCTTTGTTGTTGTTAGTCTGTTGTTAAATGTATGTTTTAGTGTATCTTCAGCTTTGTATTACGTGGGGGGTGGGGGAATCTTTGTATATCTCTTTCCTCAATGGAGATGCGACTTTTCTGTGTTGTTTCTCCGTCCGTGCTGCGGTCTAACATAGCGGAGCTGGAGGCCTCTTGTTGGGGATCGACTTGGGGAGCTCCAACTGTGGGAACATGTGGACTTTAACATCGTGGAGCTTGCGATCACTTGGTTATGGACCGACTCCGGGAGCTCCAGGCCGCAGGAGCTTCGGCACCTCGATCGCGGGATCTTCAATCGCCCCGACGCGGGAGCTTCGGTTTCCCGACGCGGGACCTTCAATCGCCCCAACAGCAGATGGTTCGACTGCCCCGTCCGCGGGAGAATAAGAAGAAAAGAAGATATGACTTTATTGCCTTCCATCGCTGTAAGGGATGCGGAGAAGCCACTGTGGTGGATGTTTATGTTAACTTTTATGTGGTTGTGTGTCTTGTTGCTTTCTTGGTATGACTGTATGGCAAATCAAATTCCTTGTATGTTTTTACATGCTTGGCTCATAAATTTATCATATTACAATACAATATAATCATGGGTCAGTGGTGGAGAGTGTAAACAACATCAAGTTCCGGTTGTCCATATCTCTAAAGATCTGGCCTGGACCCAGCACATTGATGCAATCATAAAGACATCCCATCAATACTTAATGGCTCGAAGGGCCGAATGGCCTACTCCTGCACCTATTGTCTATTGTTTATAATACTACTAATTCCCTAGAAGATTGAGGAGATTCATTATATGAATGAATAATCTCTTGAACTCCTACAGGTGTACAATGAAGAGAATATTAACTGGTTACTTTACAGTTAGTTTCGCTGAATACGTACGCTCAGTCCGTCTCAACCTACCTGATCTCCCGGTTGCTCAGTACTTCAATTTCCCCTCCCATTCCCAATCTGGCCTTACTGTCCTGGGCCTCCTCCATTGTCAGTGTGAGGCCCAGCGCAAATTGGAGGAACAGCACCTCATATTTTGCTTGGGTAGTTTACACCCCAGCGGTTTAAACATTGACTTCTCTAACTACAGATAGCCTTAACTTTCCCTCTCCATCCCCTCCCTCTCTAGTCCTACTGTCTCTGCCTACTTCCTATCTTTGTCCCGCCTCCTCCCCCGACATCAGTCTGAAGAAGGGTCTCACCCCGAAACGTCACCCATTCCTTCTCTTCATTGTTGCTGCCTGGCCCGCTGAGTTACTCTAGCATTGTGTGTCTACATTTGGTTACTTTGCAGCTTGGTTTAGCAACTCAAACCCCAAGCAACGAACGAGATTACAAAACTCAGTCCATCATGCGTACTGACCTTCCACTAATGAAGGGATCTACGGGATTTACGGGAGCCGCCGTCTCAAAAAGGCAGCCGGCATCGTCAAAGACCCACACCACCCTGGCCCCACTCAGATTTCACTCCTGCCATCGGGAAGAAGGTATAGGAGTCTGAAACCGTGACCTCCAGGTTTCAGAACTGCTTCTTAAAAGCTTGCTGAACAGCTACCTAACTGACGTAGGACAGGAAAAGGGATGAGGTCCTACGGAATAAATATGGGGAGTTCGGTAAAAGATTTAAAGGGTGGTCATCTCTGGATTACTCCCTGTGATCCATGCTAGTGAGGGTAGCAATATGAGGATAGGATGGAGGAATGTGTGGCTAAGGAGTTGTGGCAGGGATTCAGATTTTTGGACTGTTGGGCAGAGGTGACCTATAAAAGAGGGACAGCTTGCACACAGCTTGGGGGGGGAAGCTTTCTGGAGCGTTGGGATGGGTGTTGTGGGCTGATGGGACTGGTTTCCAGTGGGCTAGTATGGACATTGTGGGTCGAATGGATTCTTGGGCTGGCAGCTCAGTCACACAGGCCTGGTGAGTTGGCAGCTCAGTCACACAGGCCTGGTGAGTTGGCAGCTCAGTCACTCAGGCCTGGTGGGCTGGCAGCTCAGCCACTCAAGGCTGGTGGGTTGGCAGCTAAGAAACTGCTGGAAATTCTGCCCAAAACAAACGAGAGACTGTGAGAGAGAAGGGGGACAGGGTGGAGAATCAATTTTAGACATTTTTCATATTTTTCTGCAGATCACAGTAAAGAAGGAGAAAAGTCTATCCTGGCCTGGATTTCACAGGGAGCCAATGAAGGGAGGGAGAAAAATACTGGGGTGAGGTTTAATACTTGCAGGAGAATACTTACTGGGCCAAAGGGACTCCTCCTGGGCTAGTACAGGCATGATGGGCCGAACAGACTTAAAATAGAGTGAAATCTCAGTTTAAGGAACCTTTTCTGGACTTTTTCTGGCCTGGCATGGGCCCTTGGGCAAAAATACTCCTCCTGGACTAACACAGGCATTTGGGCTAAAATGCTCCTAGTGGGCTAATACGGGCATTTTGGGCAAAAGGGACAGGTTTCTCCGCTAATAGGGGCCTTGTGAGCCGAAATGAATGGTTTCAGGCAGGCTGAACAACTCATTTCATTTCCATTTCCATTTCCATTTCAATTTCAATTTCAAGCACGGAGCAGGCCAAACAACTAATTTCAATTTGATTTCCATTTCAAATTCAATTTCAAGGAGCAGGCCAAACAATTCATTTAATTTTCATTTTGATTTCCATTTCAAATTCAATTTCAAGTACAGGGCAGGCCAAACAATTCATTTAATTTTCATTTCATTTCCAATTCCATTTCAATTTCAATTTCAAGCACAGGGCAGGCCAAACAACTCATTTCATTTTCCTTTCATTTCCATTTCCATTTCAGTTCAAGCACAGGGCAGGCCAAACAACTGATTTCATTTTCATTTCATTTCCGTTTCCATTGCAGTTTCAAGCACAGGGCAGACCAAACAACTCAAAGCCCCAGCTACGCCTGCCTCTTCGTCGGGTACGTTGAACAATCCTTGTTCAATACGTACCAGGGTCCCATCCCCGACCTCTACCTCCGTTACATTGACGACTGCTTTGGGGCCACCTCCTGCACCCACACACAACTGACCGACTTCATCCACTTCAACACCAACTTCCATCCGGCAGTCCAATACACCTGGACCATTTCCGACACTTCCCTACCATTCCTTGACCTCACCATCTCCATCGCAGGTGACAGACTTCTGACCGACATACACTACAAACCAACTGACTCACGTGGCTATCTGGACTATACGTCTTCCCACCCTGCCCCCTGTAAAGACTCCATCCCCTACTCCCAACCACCCTCTCCCCGGGCACTTTCTGTTGCAACTGCAAGAAATGCAACACCTGTCCCCTCACCTCCATCCTCGACTTCATTCAAGGACCCAAGCATCGTTCCAGGTGCGACAAAGGTTCACCTCTATCTCTTCCAACCTCATCTACTGCATCCGCTGCTCTAGATGTCAGCTGATTTACATCGGGGAGACTAAGCGGAGGTTGGAAGATCGTTTCGCCGAACACCTCCGCTCAGTCCGCAATAACCTACCTGAACTCCCGGTGGCTCAGCACTTCAACTTCCCCCTCCCATTCCCAATCCGACCTCTCTGCCCTGGGTCTCCTCCATTGCCAGAGTGAGCAACACCGGAAATTGGAGGAACAGCACCTCATATTCCGCCTGGGTTGCTTGCGTCCGGTTGGCATGAACATTGAATTCTCCCAATTTTGCTAGCCCTTGTTGTCTCCTCCCCTTCCTTAACCCTTGAGCTGTCTCCTCCCATCCCCCAGCCCTCGGGCTCCTCCTCCTCCCTTTTTCATTCCTTCTCCCCCCCACCCCCCCATCAGTCTTAAGAAGGGTTCTGGCCCGAAACGTCGCCTATTTCCTTCGCTCCATAGATGCTGCTGCACCCGCTGAGTTTCTCCAGCATTTTTGTGTACCTTCGATCTTCCAGCATCTGCAGTTCCTTCTTGAACTCATTGCATTTTCATTTCATTTCTGTTTCCATTGCAGTTTCGAGCACAGGGCAGGCCAAACAACTAATTTAATTTTCATTTCATTTCAATTTCAATTGTAGTTTCAAGCAAACCAGGGCATTTAGCCAAGAGACATTCATTGTGCATTTTTAGAACATTTCATTTCCCTTGCCATTGCAGTTTCAGAACAGGGCAGAAACATTTTCATTGCAACCATTTCATTTCAATTTCCATTGTTTTCTGCAAGCACAGGGCAGAACCAACAGAGACATTTTTTTTCAAGCAGGGCTTAGAACAAAGAACATTTTGTGACAATTATATTTTAGAACCAACAGAGCATTTTTTCAAGCATTTTAGAACCAAGAGACGTGTGGACTTTCACGTGCAGCATTTTAGAACCACGTCCAGCATCCGGAGGTGCAAGCATTTTAGAACCAAGAGACATCTTTGTGCAAGCATTTTAGACCCAAGAGACATCTTTGTGCAAGCATTTTAGAACCAAGAGACATCTTTGTGCAAGCATTTTAGAACCAAGAGACATTTTTGTGCAAGCATTTTAGAACCAAGAGACATTTTTGTGCAAGCATTTTAGAACCAAGAGACATTTTAGAACCAAGAGACATTTTTGCAAGCATTTTAGAACCAAGAGACATTTTTGTGCAAGCATTTTAGAACCAAGAGACATTTTTGTGCAAGCATTTTAGAACCAAGAGCCATTTTTGTGCAAGCATTTTAGAACCAAGAGCCATTTTTGTGCAAGCATTTTACAACCAAGAGCCATTTTTGCACAAAAATGTCTCTTTGGTTCTAAAATGCTTGCACAAAAATGTCTCTTGGTTCTAAAATGCTTGTACAAAAATGGGTCTTGGTTCTAAAATGCTTGCACAAAAATGTCTCTTGGTTCTAAAATGCTTGCACAAAAATGTCTCTTGGTTCTAAAATGCTTGCACAAAAATGTCTCTTTGGTTCTAAAATGCTTGCACAAAAATGTCTCTTGGTTCTAAAATGCTTGCACAAAAATGTCTCTTGGTTCTAAAATGCTTGCACAAAAATATCTCTTGGTTCTAAAATGCTTGCGTACAAAAATGTCTCTTGGTTCTAAAATGCTTGCGCAAAGAAAATGCTTGCACAAAGATCTTGGGTCTAAAATGCTTGCACAAAGATGTCTCTTGGGTCTAAAATGCTTGCACAAAGATGTCTCTTGGTTCTAAAATGCTTGCACAAAGATGTCTCTGTCGGTCCTAAAATGCTTGCACAAAAAAGTCTCTGTCGGTTCTAAAATGCTTGCAAAAAAAAAAGTCTCTGTTGGTTCTAAAATGCTTGCACAAAAATGGTTCTGTCGGTTCTAAAATGCTTGCAAAAAAAAAGGTCTCTGTCGGTCCAAAAATGCTTGCGAAAAAAAAGTCTCTGTCGTCTCCTAAAAGGCTAGCGAAAAAAAGTCTCTGTCGGTCCTAAAATGCTTGCGAAAAAAAAGTCCCTGTCGGTCCAAAAAGTCATGCTTGCACAAAAAAAAGTCTCTGTTGGTCCTAAAATGCTTGCGTAAAAAAAAGTCTCTGTCGGTCCTAAAATGCGCGAAAAAAAAGTCTCTGTCGGTCCTAAAATGCGTGGGAAAAAAAAGTCTCTGTCGGTCCTAAAATGCGTGCGCAAAAAAAAGTCTCTGTCGGTCCTAAAATGCTTGCGAAAAAAAAGTTTCTGTCGGTCCTATAATGCTTGCGAAAAAAAAAAGTCTCTGTCGGTTCTAAAATGCTTGCACAAAAATGTCTCTTGGTTCTAAAATGCTTGCACAAAAATGTCTCTTGGTTCTAAAATTCTTGCAAAGGTGGGGGGAGAGACTCTAAAACCGGGAAGTGGTGTGCCTCATAGTCTCTTCAAGATGGAGGAAGGCAGAGGATCACGTATCTCTGGCTGTGAATAACACATGTCAATTCAAATGTGAAAAAAAGTCTCTGTCGGGCCTAAAATGCTTGCGAAAAAAAAGTCTCTGTCGGTCCTAAAATTTTAGAACCAAAAGCCATTTTTGTCCAAGCATTTTGCGAACCAAAAGTCTCTGTCGGTGCAAAATGCTTTTAGAAAAAAAGAGCCATTTTTTCGGTCCAAAAATTTTGCGAACCAAAAGACATTTTTTTGCAAGCATTTTAGAACCAAGAGGTCCTAAAATGCTTTTGCAAAAAAAAGTCTCTGTCGAAATGCCAATAGAAAAAAGTCTCTGTCGGTCCTTTTAGCTTGCGAATATAAAATTATTTGTCGGTCCTAAATGCTTTAGAAAAAAAAGTCTCTGTCGGTCCTAAAATGCTTGCTGCAAAAAAAAAGAACCAAAAAAGTCTCTCACCTTTTAAAAGCATTTTAGAAAAAATAACACTTTTTCAAACATTTTAGAACCAATGCGACAAAAAAAGTCAAGCTGTCGGAACCTAAAAAGGGCAAAACATTTGAATTGACATGTGTTATTCACAGCCAAAAAAAAGTCTCTGTCGGTCCTAAAATGCTTTCGAAAAAAAAGTCTCTGTCGGTCCAAAAAAAGGTCTCTGTGCGTGCTATAATGTGTTTGCAAAAAAAGGCCCTTGTCGGTCCTAAAATGCTTGCGAAAAAAAAAGTCTCTGTCGGTCCTAAAATGCTTGCAAAAAAAAAAGTCTCTGTCGGTCCTAAAATGCTTGCGTAAAAAAAAGTCTCTGTCGGTCCTAAAATGCTTGCGAAAAAAAGTCTCTGTCGGTCCTAAAATGCTTGCGAAAAAAAAAGTCTCTGTCGGTCCTAAAATGCTTGCGAAAAAAAAGTCTCTGTCGGTCCTAAAATGCTTGCGAAAAAAAAAGTCTCTGTCGGTCCTAAAATGCTTGCGAAAAAAAAAGTCTCTGTCGGTCCTAAAATGCTTGCGCAAAAAAAAGTCTCTGTCGGTCCTAAAATGCTTGCGAAAAAAAAAGTCTCTGTCGGTCCTAAAATGCTTGCGTAAAAAAAAGTCTCTGTCGGTCCTAAAATGCTTGCGAAAAAAAAAAAGTCTCTGTCGGTCCTAAAATGCTTGCGTAAAAAAAAGTCTCTGTCGGTCCTAAAATGCGTGCGAAAAAAAAAGTCTCTGCCGGTCCTAAAATGCTTGCGAAAAAAAAAGTCTCTGTCGGTCCTAAAATGCGTGCGAAAATGCGTGCGAAAAAAAAAGTCTCTGTCGGTCCTAAAATGCTTGCGAAAAAAAAAAAAGTCTCTGTCGGTCCTAAAATGCGTGCGAAAAAAAAGTCTCTGTCGGTCCTAAAATGCTTGCGTAAAAAAAAGTCTCTGTCGGTCCAAAAATGCTTGCGAAAAAAAAGTCTCTGTCGTCTCCTAAAATGCTTGCGAAAAAAAGTCTCTGTCGGTCCTAAAATGCTTGCGAAAAAAAAAGTCTCTGTCGGTCCTAAAATGCGTGCGAAAAAAAAAGTCTCTGTCGGTCCTAAAATGCGTGCGCGAAAAAAAAAAGTCTCTGTCGGTCCTAAAATGCTTGCGAAAAAAAAAGTCTCTGTCGGTCCTAAAATGCTTGCGAAAAAAAAAGTCTCTGTCGGTCCTAAAATGCTTGCGAAAAAAAAGTCTCTGTCGGTCCTAAAATGCTTGCGAAAAAAAAGTCTCTGTCGGTCCTAAAATGCTTGCGAAAAAAAAAGTCTCTGTCGGTCCTAAAATGCTTGCGAAAAAAAAGTCTCTGTCGGTCCTAAAATGCGTGCGAAAAAAAAAGTCTCTGTCGGTCCTAAAATGCTTGCGAAAAAAAAAAGTCTCTGTCGGTCCTAAAATGCTTGCGAAAAAAAAAGTCTCTGTCGGTCCTAAAATGCGTGCGAAAAAAAAAGTCTCTGTCGGTCCTAAAATGCGTGCGAAAAAAAAAGTCTCTGTCGGTCCTAAAATGCTTGCGAAAAAAAAAGTCTCTGTCGGTCCTAAAATGCTTGCGAAAAAAAAAGTCTCTGTCGGTCCTAAAATGCTTGCGAAAAAAAAAGTCTCTGTCGGTCCTAAAATGCTTGCGAAAAAAAAAGTCTCTGTCGGTCCTAAAATGCTTGCGAAAAAAAAAGTCTCTGTCGGTCCTAAAATGCGTGCGAAAAAAAAAGTCTCTGTCGGTCCTAAAATGCGTGCAAAAAAAAAGTCTCTGTCGGTCCTAAAATGCTTGCGAAAAAAAAAGTCTCTGTCGGTCCTAAAATGCTTGCGAAAAAAAAGTCTCTGTCGGTCCTAAAATGCTTGCGAAAAAAAAAGTCTCTGTCGGTCCTAAAATGCTTGCGAAAAAAAAAGTCTCTGTCGGTCCTAAAATGCGTGCGAAAAAAAAGTCTCTGTCGGTCCTAAAATGCTTGCGAAAAAAAAAGTCTCTGTCGGTCCTAAAATGCTTGCGAAAAAAAAAGTCTCTGTCGGTCCTAAAATGCTTGCGAAAAAAAAGTCTCTGTCGGTCCTAAAATGCTTGCGAAAAAAAAAAGTCTCTGTCGGTCCTAAAATGCATGCGGAAAAAAAAGGGTCTGTGGGACCTAAAAAAAGCTTGCGAAAAAAAAAGTCTCTGTCGGTCCTAAAATGCTTGCGAAAAAAAAAGTCTCTGTCGGTCCTAAAATGCTTGCGAAAAAAAAGTCTCTGTCGGTCCTAAAATGCTTGCGAAAAAAAAAGTCTCTGTCGGTCCTAAAATGCGTGCGAAAAAAAAAGTCTCTGTCGGTCCTAAAATGCGTGCGAAAAAAAAAGTCTCTGTTCGTCCTAAAATGCGTGCGAAAAAAAAGTCTCTGTCGGTCCTAAAATGCTTGCGAAAAAAAAAGTCTCTGTCGGTCCTAAAATGCTTGCGAAAAAAAAAGTCTCTGTCGGTCCTAAAATGCTTGCGAAAAAAAAAGTCTCTGTCGGTCCTAAAATGCGGTGCGAAAAAAAAAGTCTCTGTCGGTCCTAAAATGCTTGCGGAAAAAAAAGTCTCTGTCGGTCCTAAAATGCTTGCGAAAAAAAAAAGTCTCTGTCGGTCCTAAAATGCTTGCGAAAAAAAAGTCTCTGTCGGTCCTAAAATGCTTGCGAAAAAAAAAAGTCTCTGTCGGTCTTAAAAGTACTGGGAAAAAAAAGTTTTCTGTGCTACCTAAATTGCTGGCAAAAAAAAGGTCTCCGTCGGTCCTAAAATTGGTTGGAAAAAAAAAGTCTCTGTCGGTCCTAAAATGCTTGCGTAAAAAAAAGTCTCAGTCGGTCCAAAAATGCTTGCGAAAAAAAAGTCTCTGTCGGTCCTAAAATGCTTGCGAAAAAAAAAGTCTCTGTCGGTCCTAAAATGCGTGCGAAAAAAAAAGTCTCTGTCGGTCCTAAAATGCGTGCGAAAAAAAAGTCTCTGTCGGTCCTAAAATGCATGCGCAAAAAAAAGTCTCTGTCGGTCCTAAAATGCGTGCGAAAAAAAAGTCTCTGTCGGTCCTAAAATGCGTGCGCAAAAAAAAGTCTCTGTCGGTCCTAAAATGCTTGCGAAAAAAAAAGTCTCTGTCGGTCCTAAAATGCTTGCGAAAAAAAAGTCTCTGTCGGTCCTAAAATGCTTGCGAAAAAAAAAGTCTCTGTCGGTCCTAAAATGCTTGCGAAAAAAAAGTCTCTGTCGGTCCTAAAATGCTTGCGAAAAAAAAAGTCTCTGTCGGTCCTAAAATGCTTGCGAAAAAAAAAGTCTCTGTCGGTCCTAAAATGCTTGCGTAAAAAAAAGTCTCTGTCGGTCCTAAAATGCTTGCGAAAAAAAAGTCTCTGTCGGTCCTAAAATGCTTGCGAAAAAAAAAGTCTCTGTCGGTCCTAAAATGCTTGCGAAAAAAAAAGTCTCTGTCGGTCCTAAAATGCTTGCGTAAAAAAAAGTCTCAGTCGGTCCAAAAATGCTTGCGAAAAAAAAGTCTCTGTCGTCTCCTAAAATGCTTGCGAAAAAAAGTCTCTGTCGGTCCTAAAATGCTTGCGGAAAAAAAAGTCTCTGTCGGTCCTAAAATGCGTGCGAAAAAAAAAAGTCTCTGTCGGTCCTAAAATGCGTGCGAAAAAAAAGTCTCTGTCGGTCCTAAAATGCATGCGCAAAAAAAAGTCTCTGTTCGTCCTAAAATGCGTGCGAAAAAAAAAAGTCTCTGTCGGTCCTAAAATGCGTGCGAAAAAAAAAGTCTCTGTCGGTCCTAAAATGCTTGCGTGCTCTGTCGGTCCTAAAAATGTGCGCAAAAAAAAAGTCTCTGTCGGTCCTAAAATGCGTGCGAAAAAAAAAGTCTCTGTCGGTCCTAAAATGCTTGCGAAAAAAAAAGTCTCTGTCGGTCCTAAAATGCGTGCGAAAAAAAAAGTCTCTGTCGGTCCTAAAATGCTTGCGAAAAAAAAAGTCTCTGTCGGTCCTAAAATGCTTGCGTAAAAAAAAGTCTCTGTCGGTCCTAAAATGCTTGCGAAAAAAAAAGTCTCTGTCGGTCCTAAAATGCTTGCGAAAAAAAAAGTCTCTGTCGGTCCTAAAATGCTAAAATGCTTGAGATAAAAAAAAGTCTCTGTCGGTCCTAAAATGCTTGCGAAAAAAAAAGTCTCTGTCGGTCCTAAAATGCTTGCGAAAAAAAAGTCTCTGTCGGTCCTAAAATGCGTGCGAAAAAAAAAGTCTCTGTCGGTCCTAAAATGCGTGCGAAAAAAAAAGTCTCTGTCGGTCCTAAAATGCTTGCGGGAAAAAAAAGTCTCTGTCGGTCCTAAAATGCTTGCGGGAAAAAAAGTCTCTGTCGGCCCTAAAATACTTGCGGGAAAAAAAAGTCTCTGTCGGTCCTAAAATGCTTGCGATAAAAAAAAATCTCTGTTGGTCCTAAAATGCTTGCGAAAAAAAAAGTCTCTGTCGGTCCTAAAATGCTTGCGAAAAAAAAAAAAGTCTCTGTCGGTCCTAAAATGCTTGCGAAAAAAAAAAAAAAAAAAAGTCTCTGTCGGTCCTAAAATGCTTGCGAAAAAAAAAGTCTCTGTCGGTCCTAAAATGCTTGCGAAAAAAAAAGTCTCTGTCGGTCCTAAAATGCTTGCGAAAAAAAAAGTCTCTGTCGGTCCTAAAATGCGTGCGAAAAAAAAATCTCTGTCGGTCCTAAAATGCTTGCGGAAAAAAAAAGTTCTCTGTCGGTCCTAAAATGCGTGCGAAAAAAAAAGTCTCTGTCGGTCCTAAAATGCGTGCGAAAAAAAAAGTCTCTGTCGGTCCTAAAATGCTTGCGAAAAAAAAAGTCTCTGTCGGTCCTAAAATGCTTGCGAAAAAAAAAAGTCTCTGTCGGTCCTAAAATGCTTGCGAAAAAAAAGTCTCTGTCGGTCCTAAAATGCGTGCGAAAAAAAAGTCTCTGTCGGTCCTAAAATGCTTGCGAAAAAAAAAGTCTCTGTCGGTCCTAAAATGCTTGCGAAAAAAAAAGTCTCTGTCGGTCCTAAAATGCTTGCGAAAAAAAAAGTCTCTGTCGGTCCTAAAATGCTTGCGAAAAAAAAAGTCTCTGTCGGTCCTAAAATGCGTGCGAAAAAAAAAGTCTCTGTCGGTCCTAAAATGCTTGCGAAAAAAAAAAGTCTCTGTCGGTCCTAAAATGCTTGCGAAAAAAAAGTCTCTGTCGGTCCTAAAATGCTTGCGTAAAAAAAAGTCTCTGTCGGTCCTAAAATGCTTGCGAAAAAAAAAAAAAGTCTCTGTCGGTCCTAAAATGCGTGCGAAAAAAAAAGTCTCTGTCGGTGCTATAATGCTTGCGAAAAAAAAAGTCTCTGTCGGTCCTAAAATGCTTGTGGGAAAAAAAGGCTCTGTCGGTCCTAAAATGCTTGCGGGAAAAAAAAAGTCTCTGTCGGTCCTAAAATGCTTGCGTAAAAAAAAGTCTCTGTCGGTCCAAAAAAGGCTTGCGAAAAAAAAGTCTCTGTCGGTCCTAAAATGCTTGCGAAAAAAAAAGTCTCTGTCGGTCCTAAAATGCTTGCGTAAAAAAAAGTCTCTGTCGGTCCTAAAATGCTTGCGAAAAAAAAAGTCTCTGTCGGTCCTAAAATGCTTGCGAAAAAAAAAGTCTCTGTCGGTCCTAAAATGCGTGCGAAAAAAAAAGTCTCTGTCGGTCCTAAAATGCTTGCGAAAAAAAAAGTCTCTGTCATTCCTAAAATGCGTGCGGAAAAAAAGTCTCTGTCGGTCCTAAAATGCTTGCGAAAAAAAAAGTCTCTGTCGGTCCTAAAATGCTTGCGAAAAAAAAAGTCTCTGTCGGTCCTAAAATGCTTGCGAAAAAAAAAGTCTCTGTCGGTCCTAAAATGCTTGCGAAAAAAAAAGTCTCTGTCGGTCCTAAAATGCTTGCGAAAAAAAAAGTCTCTGTCGGTCCTAAAATGCGTGCGAAAAAAAAAGTCTCTGTCGGTCCTAAAATGCTTCGGTCCTAAAATGCTTGCGAAAAAAAAGTCTCTGTCGGTCCTAAAATGCTTGCGAAAAAAAAAGTCTCTGTCGGTCCTAAAATGCGTGCGAAAAAAAAGTCTCTGTCGGTCCTAAAATGCGTGCGGGAAAAAAAGTCGGGAAAAAGTCTCTGTCGGTCCTAAAATGCTTGCGGGAAAAAAAGTCTCTGTCGGTCCTAAAATGCTTGCGAAAAAAAAAGTCTCTGTCGGTCCTAAAATGCGTGCGAAAAAAAAGTCTCTGTCGGTCCTAAAATGCGTGCGAAAAAAAAAGTCTCTGTCGGTCCTAAAATGCGTGCGAAAAAAAAGTCTCTGTCGGTCCTAAAATGCTTGCGAAAAAAAAAGTCTCTGTCGGTCCTAAAATGCTTGCGAAAAAAAAAGTCTCTGTCGGTCCTAAAATGCTTGCGAAAAAAAAAAGTCTCTGTCGGTCCTAAAATGCTTGCGGAAAAAAAAAGTCTCTGTCGGTCCTAAAATGCGTGCGAAAAAAAAAGTCTCTGTCGGTCCTAAAATGCTTGCGAAAAAAAAAGTCTCTGTCGGGCCTAAAATGCTTGCGAAAAAAAAAATCTCTGTCGGGCCTAAAATGCTTGCGAAAAAAAAAATCTCTGTCGGTCCTAAAATGCCTGCGAAAATGTCGGTCCTAAAATGCGTGCGGAAAAAAAAAGTCTCTGTCGGTCCTAAAATGCTTGCGAAAAAAAAAAAAAAAAGTCTCTGTCGGTCCTAAAATGCTTGCGGAAAAAAAAGTCTCTGTCGGTCCTAAAATGCTTGCGAAAAAAAAGTCTCTGTCGGTCCTAAAATGCTTGCGAAAAAAAAGTCTCTGTCGGTCCTAAAATGCTTGCGAAAAAAAAGTCTCTGTCGGTCCTAAAATGCTTGCGAAAAAAAAAAGTCTCTGTCGGTCCTAAAATGCTTGCGAAAAAAAAAGTCTCTGTCGGTCCTAAAATGCTTGCGAAAAAAAAGTCTCTGTCGGGCCTAAAATGCTTGCGAAAAAAAAGTCTCTGTCGGGCCCTAAAATGCTTGCGAAAAAAAAAGTCTCTGTCGGTCCTAAAATGCTTGCGAAAAAAAAAGTCTCTGTCGGTCCTAAAATGCGTGCGAAAAAAAAGTCTCTGTCGGTCCTAAAATGCGTGCGAAAAAAAAAGTCTCTGTCGGTCCTAAAATGCTTGCGAAAAAAAAAGTCTCTGTCGGTCCTAAAATGCTGTGCGAAAAAAAAAGTCTCTGTCGGTCCTAAAATGCTTGCGAAAAAAAAAGTCTCTGTCGGTCCTAAAATGCTTGCGGAAAAAAAAGTCTCTGTCGGACCTAAAATGCTTGCGAAAAAAAAAGTCTCTGTCGGTCCTAAAATGCTTGCGAAAAAAAAAGTCTCTGTCGGTCCTAAAATGCTTGCGAAAAAAAAAGTCTCTGTCGGTCCTAAAATGCTTGCGAAAAAAAAAAGTCTCTGTCGGTCCTAAAATGCTTGCGGGAAAAAAAGTCTCTGTCGGTCCTAAAATGCTTGCGAAAAAAAAAGTCTCTGTCGGTCCTAAAATGCTTGCGAAAAAAAAAGTCTCTGTCGGTCCTAAAATGCTTGCGAAAAAAAAAGTCTCTGTCGGTCCTAAAATGCTTGCGGAAAAAAAAGTCTCTGTCGGGCCTAAAATGCTTGCGAAAAAAAAAGTCTCTGTCGGTCTTAAAATGCGTGCGAAAAAAAAAGTCTCTGTCGGTCCTAAAATGCGTGCGAAAAAAAAGTCTCTGTCGGTCCTAAAATGCTTGCGGGAAAAAAAGTCTCTGTCGGTCCTAAAATGCTTGCGAAAAAAAAGTCTCTGTCGGTCCTAAAATGCGTGCGGGAAAAAAAAGTCTCTGTCGGTCCTAAAATGCTTGCGGGAAAAAAAAAAGTCTCTGTCGGTCCTAAAATGCTTGCGAAAAAAAAGTCTCTGTCGGGCCTAAAATGCTTGCGAAAAAAAAAAGTCTCTGTCGGTCCTAAAATGCGTGCGAAAAAAAAGGCTCTGTCGGTCCTAAAATGCGTGCGAAAAAAAAGTCTCTGTCGGTCCTAAAATGCTTGCGAAAAAAAAAGTCTCTGTCGGTCCTAAAATGCGTGCGAAAAAAAAAGTCTCTGTCGGTCCTAAAATGCTTGCGTAAAAAAAAGTCTCTGTCGGTCCTAAAATGCTTGCGAAAAAAAAGTCTCTGTCGGTCCTAAAATGCGTGCGAAAAAAAAGTCTCTGTCGGTCCTAAAATGCTTGCGAAAAAAAAAAGTCTCTGTCGGTCCTAAAATGCTTGCAAAAAAAAAGTCTCTGTCGGTCCTAAAATGCTTGCGGGAAAAAAAGTCTCTGTCGGTCCTAAAATGCTTGCGGAAAAAAAAGTCTCTGTCGGTCCTAAAATGCTTGCGGGAAAAAAAGTCTCTGTCGGTCCTAAAATGCTTGCGGGAAAAAAAGTCTCTGTCGGTCCTAAAATGCTTGCGGAAAAAAAAGTCTCTGTCGGTCCTAAAATGCTTGCGGAAAAAAAAGTCTCTGTCGGTCCTAAAATGCTTGCAAAAAAAAAAAAGTCTCTGTTGGTTCTAAAATGCTTGCAAAAAAAAGTCTCTCAAGGTCATCTGGTAGTTCCAGTCCTCATTTTAGAACCAACAGAGACATTTTTTTGCAAGCATTTTAGAACCAACAGAGACATTGTTTTGCAAGCATTTTAGAACCCAACAGAGACATTGTTTTGCAAGCATTTTAGAACCAACAGAGACATTTTTTGCAAGCATTTTAGAACCAACAGAGACATTTTTTTGCAAGCATTTTAGAACCAACAGACTTTTTTTGCAAGCATTTTAGAACCAACAGAGACATTTTTTGCAAGCATTTTAGAATCAACAGAGACATTTTTTGCAAGCATTTTGGAACCAACAGAGACATTTTTTTGCAAGCATTTTAGAACCAACAGAGACATTTTTTTGCAAGCATTTTAGAACCAAAAAAGACACATTCTGCAAGCATTGTAGAACCAAAAGCAACACTTTTTGCAAACATTTTAGAACCAATCGACACTTTTTGCAAACATTTTAGAACCTATAGACACTTTTTGCAAACATTTTAGAACCAATAGACACTTTTTGCAAGCATTTTAGAACCACTAAGGGCACTCACATTTGAGTAGACATGTGTTATTCACAGCTCAGAGAAACGTGACCCTCTGCCTTCCTCCATCTTGAAGAGACTGTGAGGCACACCACTTCCGGGTTTTATAGTCCCTCCCCCTCCCACATTTGCAAGCATTTTAGAACCAATAGAGACACTTTTTGCAAGCATTTTAGAACCAATAGACATTTTTTTTGCAATTTTTAGAACCAATATACATTTAATTGTCCTAGACTTAATTTCAATGAGTCTTTGACAATATTAGGTTACAGTGCCATTAAACTGTGCAAACATGCTTTCTCAACATATTTGCTGCAGCAAATGGAACCCACACTGCCGGGCCTCTCCCTCTGATACCCAGAATTATATAGGGTATCTTAACACAAGTTCTCCCAGGCCCAGTTACATGGGAGTATGGGACAATGACGTAATGTTAACATTACTTCAGCAGGGGGCTCCAGTTACATCCTTATCTTCAGCCAGCTCTCAAAAGGTAGTAATCCTCATGGCACTGGCCTCAGTGCAATGGGTCCAGTCACATAAATATGACTGGACAGGGTGGTCACTTCTGCTAATAACATAGTATATTATGTTTTGATTTAATCAACAAAAGCTAACCAGGGGCGTTAGGTTTAAAACAGTTTCATGGCATACCGGACCTTTGGGAATGTGTGGTCACACATTCACAACAATACGTCTAGATCACCTAGAGCCTCAAAGGCTCCAAACGAAACAATGTTTGTGAGTAAAAAAAGTTTAGTTCTACCTTCTCCAGGCGGTAAAATGGGGTTTTGGCAAATGCAGGAGTCGATACTAATATTTTCAACACTCACTCCACTGGGGCTGCTACCACATCAGCTCAAAGGATTATGTACATTTCCATTGGACCACATCCTAGCAGCTGCAGGATGGTCAAACAAATATACTTTACCAACATTTAATATAACCCATTGCCAAATCGGGGGTATTTGCCAACTCCATTTTAGACTGTTTATACTTTCCTCTGGATGAAAGGGGTCACTATTATTCTCATTGGATGATTAAAGCATCAGCATAACAAACCAAGTCATGTTTGAATGCATTAATCTTTTTCACTCATCCATGGTCACTTCATGCAATGTGTAATGCATGGATTCATTTCCGGCATGAAATCACAAAGCTTTGAAATCTTCCCATAGTCACTCACGTGACTCCGAAGTAAAATAGTATTATTAAATGAGAACTTAACAGTTTGAAGTTTGATCTTGATTTTATGAGAAGTTACGATGAGCGATTACGTGCCCACTGCTCCCACCCTCATATTTTCAAGGTCATCTGGTAGTTCGAGTCCTCAAAATCTTCCTATATTCAGGTCAACTACTGGTATCTGTGATTCCACACCGCTGCTTTGAAGTATGACGTGCCAAGCGGGATGACGGCCTTCTTCACGTAATCGCTCATCGTAACTTCTCATAAAATCAAGCCTGAAGGCTTTGTGTCTCAATGCAAGGAGCATTCGTAATAAGGTGGATGAGTTGAATGTGCAGATAGCTATTAATGAGGAGGGGACGTCTGCCTCATGGTCAACTCTGCGTGGTGCTCAGACGTGGCAGTCCTGTCCAACTCCTACTCTCCACACCTCGAACTTCTGGCGGTGAAGTGCAGTCCCTTCTACCTCCCTAGGGAATTCACCTCCATCATCCTGATCGCAGTCTACATCCCACCCCAAGCAAACATCCGTCTGGCACTGGGGGAGCTGCATGCCATGGTCAAGAAGCACCAGAAGGCTTAACCCGAGGCATTTACCAATGTAGCCGGGGACTTCAGCAAAGCAAACCTGAAGAAATCGCTCCCTAACCTCCACCAACATGTCTCTTGCAGCACCAGAGGACCAAACACCCTCGACCACTGCTACATGACCATCAAAGATGCCTATCACTCTATCCCTTGCCCTCACTTTGGAAAATCCGACCATCCGTGCTGCTTCTTCCTGCGTTCCAACAAAAACCTTCCGAGTGTTTCCAAACCAGAAGCCTTGGTTGAACCATGAGATCCACATTGTTCTGAAGACCAGATCCCGGGCATTCAGGTCTGGCGATGCAGAGGTCTAAAAGAAGTCCAGATACGACCTTGTTAAGGCCATCAAAAAGGCCAAAAGGGACTTCTGCTCTAAGCTGGAGGATGAGACGGATGTTCGGCAACTGTGGCAGGACTTGAATGCCACCACCTCCTACAAGGCGAAATCAGGAGGCGGCCTAAACGACAGGGAATCATCACTCCCTGACAAGCTCAATGCGTTCTACACACAGTTCAATAGGGAGGACACTGATGTGCCTTTCCGAGCCCCCATTCGCCCTGACGGTGTTACAGTCACAGTCACAGAGTTCCGACGTCAGAAGATCCTTCAGGGGGGTGATCCCTCGGAAAGCGCCTGGACCTGATGGTATACCCGGCCCTGTTCTAAAAACTGTGCAGACCAACTGGCTGGAGTTTTTACGGACATTTTCAACCTCTCACTTCTGAGGTCTGAGGTTCCCACCTGCTTTAAGAGGGCATCAATAATACTGGTGCCCAAGAAGAGCAGGGTGACGTGCCTCAACAACTATCTACCAGTGGGACTAATGTCTGTGGTGATGAAGTGCTTCGAGAGGTTGGTTATGGTGCATATCAACTCCTACCTCGACAAGAACCTCAACCAACTACAGTTCAGATACCGCCACAACAGGTCAATGGAGGATGCCATTTCACTGACTCTCCACTCCGCACTGGACCACTTGGACAACAAAAACACCTATGTCAGGCTGTTGTTTATAGACTACAGCTTGACGTTTAATACCATCATCCCTTCCAAGCTGATTACCAAGCTCACGGAACTGGGCCTCTGCACATCCCTCTGCAATTAGATCTTCGACTTCCTCATCCACAGTCTGTTCGAATTGGAGGAACCACTTCATCCTCAGTAACAATTTGTACGGGAGCATCTCAAGGCTGCGTGCTCAGCCTCCTGCTTTACTCACTCTATACCCATGACAGCGTAGCCGGTCATAGTGTGAACTCCACTATGGTGACCAAACGGTGCCAGCACAACAACCTGGCTCACAACATCAGTAAGACCAAAGAACTGATTGTGGACTTTGGTAGGGGAAGGATGAGGACCCACAATCCTGTTTATATCAATGGTGGAGAGGGTCAATAACTTCACATTCCTGGGTGTGCATATATCAGAAGATCTTTCCTGGGCCCAGCACACCGATGCAATTGTAAAGAAGGCACATCAGCGACTCTACTTCCTGAGAAGATTACGTTAAACACAACAACGAATAAGCTATGAGCTCTGAACTGTAAAAGACTATATTATTATTTGTTACTTGCACCATATTTGTTATTTATTAAACTTTTTCTTTTTTCCCCCCATTATATACAATGTTTACATATTCACATATTCTCTTGTGCTGAAGCAAGTAAGAATTTCATTGTCCCGTCCGGGACATATGACAATAAAACACTCTTGACTCTTTTCCTCAGCCACTCCCAGGTTGCTCCTGCTGCCGTTACCGAACCTTACCTGCATTCTGCCGATCCTCGCCTCTCCCCGACCATCAGCTGGCCAAGACCGTCAACTCACCTGGATCCCAGCCCCAGTTCCACACAGAGTGTCCAAAGTCAGATCTCGATCCAAAATATAATCTATCCATGTTTTCCAGAGATGCAGTCTGACCTGCTGAGTTACTCCAGTACTTTGTGTCCTTTAATGCATTAACCGGCATCTGCAGTTGTTTGTTTCTTCTACTTATACAATCCTCACATTACCTTACTGCCTATTGTGCCTCCTGGCATGTAGGGCAGCAACGAAGGTCCTCCACTCCTGTCTGTTCTGGGTTAGCTTCTGGACATTACACCAGGTCAGGTCCATTGTTTTAACTTCCACCTTCCTGCCAGTGGCTTCCTTTCGGCTTTCACCATTGTCATTCATCCTAGCATCTGTCGATAGCCCTGGAAGTCCATCACGCCCAGTAGTGTTGATTCCTTCAGTTGCTGTTTCCGTAACATATTTGTTTTATGACACAGGGTTGTCAGCCCTGTGCTCAACCTCCAACCTGGAGGACCAGTGGATCGCTCTTCGTCTCGCCTCTACACTTCGACCTGTCCAGCATGAGAGACCCTAACAGGAGGCGAATGTTCCGCTGACATAGCTCTGGAGACCACTGAGACGCACAAGCTCCCTAACCACGACAAGGTTGCAATCCGAAGGGATGTACTTGTAAAATGATAACCCTTTACTCGGTCAGTGAATAATCGGCAATAATGAATATCATTCCCCCGCTATGGACCATTATAAGGAGGATTCTCCTTTACCTCTATAGGGTGGAACGGACTTGACAACAGACTTAAATTGTTGAAATTCTCAGTTCAGATTCTGTTTTACTTTGCTTGTTTATTTATTTATTTATTTTATTTTTATTCTTATTTTATTATTATTTTTTTTTATTTCCTTTAGGGTGTTTTGTTTTTTCCTTTTTCCCTTTCTTGTCGTCTTTTTATCTTTGTGGTTTTTTTTTAACATTTATACGTTTTCTTTTAAAGATTCAACTATATTTACATAGAGATCGGGAGGTCTATATTCATTGTGCATTTTGACACTGGTCTCATATTAGGTTATACCTGTTGTTAATGTAATCCTGATCCCTATGTATCAATATCATTGTTATGTTTATCATTATTCTTTTTGCTCTGTTTTTTTATGCTTTATTTGTGTTTTTTTGGAAAAAAATAAATAAAAAGATTTTAAAAGAAAGAATTGCACATAAACAATTTTTTTTTTAAAAAGGAGGATTCAGCAGCTCAGCCTGGGAGTGAACAGGGGTGGAATCAGCAGTTTGGCCTGGAAGTAGCCAGGAAACCAATGTGGGTGGGGGGTAGTTTCTGCAGCCCCGCCAAGCGATGGAGTTTAGTAGGACCATCTACTATAAGCAAAATCCGTTATAAAGAGGTCCATAATATCAAGGCTTGATTGTATTTATTTGTAGTGTTGTTGCATTAATATGCCCTTAAAGCAGCTGAAAGGGAGAATGTTACTGTTCCTAATTAAATACCGTTGACTCTTAACTCTTGGCAGGAGGGGACTGCCAAACGAGGCCCAATATGAGCAAAGGCAGACAAAAAGCTGGAGAAACTCAGCGGGTGAGGCAGCATCTATGAAGCGAAGTGACGTTTTGGGTCAAACGAGCCCCAATGTTAGTAAAGATCAGAGAGCTAGCTGCTATTCCAATGTAGCGTCCACGTGAGGCAGCTTTGCCTGTCAGCTGTGTTCAATCACCAACAACTGTAATTTAAATTTCACCTCTGCTCAAGGCTGACTGGAACTTTTTGTGAAGCCTTTTGACGGTTACTTTTTGAGTGAAGACAAATGTTTTTAATCAGCCTGCAGGGTTTCCAAATCCCAGCATAATAGTGAAAATGGTTTGTGAGCAGCCTGGTGTTATAAACATGTGCTGAGCAACATCAAGCACAACCACAAGGACTTGCACAGCATTACAATCAGCCTTTGGAAATCTTGAAGGAACTGAGTTCATTTTGGCTTTGGGGGGGGGGGGGAAGACATCTATGTTTCAAAAAGCTGACAAAGTGTAGTCACACGGAAGATACACAGACCTTTCTGCAGCTGGTGGCCTCCAGCAAACATCAAGCACCCCATTTTGCTCTCCCCATAACATGGCCAGTTTCCTTTATCATCATTACTTTTCTGCATATCTTTCATTCACTGTTCTTTATCTCTCTACATCATCGTCTATATCTCTCATTTCCCTTATCCCTAACCAGTCTGAAGAAACGTCACCCGTTCCTTCTCTCCAGAGATGCTGCCTGTCCCGCTGAGTTACTCCAGCATTTTGTGTCTCTTAAACCATCATTTGCAGTTCCTTCCTACACATCCCACAGGCATGCACATGAGGGGTGCTAGGAGGGGTGGAGCAGGGCAGCTCAGCAATCAAGGTTCAATTCTGATCTCCAGTGCTTGCTGCGGAGTTTGTATGGTCTCCCTGTGGGATTCTCCCGTGGGATTCTCCTGGTACTCTGGTTTTGTCCCACACTTCAAAGACATAGAGACATATAGTACAGAAACAGGCTCTTCAGCCCAACTGGTCCATGCCGAACATAGTGCTCCATCTAAGCTGGTCCCATTCACTTGTGTGAAGGACGGAACTGCAGATGCTGGTATAAACCGAAGATGGACACTATGCTGGAGTAAAGGGCCTGTCCCATGAGCATGCGACTCCATGTGGCAAGCGCGACCTAACGTGGTCGCGAGCTGTACGGCCTCGCGGGGCCGGTCCCACTTCGATCGCTGGAGCCGTATGGAGTTGTGCGGAGCTGGTCCTGACATCACGCGGGGCTCCGAAAACTGACCGTGTTCAAATATTCCACACGACAACGGCCTGCCGGCCCGCAGCCGCCTCAACGCCATACGCAGCCTCGACGGGCGTGCGCAGCGTCTCGACGCCGTACGCAGCATCGACGCCGTATGTCACGCACAAACTTACCGCGGACTTCGCTCGAAATTCACGTCATTCACTCGACCTCCATGCGGCCCCCGCTTCCGGTTTGGTCACGCTCGCCGCATGCAGGTCGCATGCTCGTGGGACAAGCCCTTAACTCAGCAGGACAGGCAGCATCTCTGGAAAGAAGGAATGGGTGACGTTTTGGGTCGAGACAAGAAAGGAGAAGATCTGAGAAAGGGTCTTGACCTGAAAACATCACCCATTCCTTCTCTCCAAGGATGTTGCCTGTCACGGTGAGTTACTCAAGCATTTTGTATCCCAATCACCTGTCTTTGGCCCAAATACTATAGCTTTCCTATTCATATACCTGTCCAAATGTCTTTTAGATGTTGTTACTTACTGTACCTGCCACAACTATTTCCTCTGGCGAATAAAAATCAAAGTGCTGGAGTAACTCAAGGGTTCAGGCAACACCTCTGGAAGAAAGGTGCGGTGGCACAGCGGTAGAGTCGCTGTCGTACAGCGCTTGCAGTTCCAGAGACCCAGGTTCGATCCCGACTATGGGTGCTGCCTGTACGGAGTTTGTCTGGTCTCCCCATGACCACATGGGTTTTCCCTGAGACCTGTGGTTTCCTCCCACACTCCAAAGACCTACACGTAAGGTCTAGTGGTTTGATAGGTGAAAAAAATGTCCCTAATGTTTGTGTAGGGTAGCGTTAATATGCGGGGATTTGGTCGGTGTGGACTCGGTGGGCCAAAGGGCCTGTTTCTGCGGTGTATCTCTAAAGTATCTCTAAACTTAAAAAAACATGGAAAGGCATTGTTTCAGGATGGGAGCCTTCTGCAGAAGACTGATTGTAGTAGGGGGCAGAAATACGACAAATAATTGGGGAGGGACAAAGGTGAATAAAGAGTTTGGACTACAGTATTCGAATCAATGTTTTACTGACCTAGACTGGGGGGCTAAAAGAACCGGATTCAACATTTGGGGGCTCGTCTGGGGTCTAAACGGATTACCATCACGAGTTTGCGGACAAGGAGCTGAATCATCTCAAATCACGGAAGAAGGAATTGGGCCCCCAATGTAAGTAGTTGTATACATCGGTTTTCCCCATTCCGCTAATCTGATGATGAAATGGTCATTTGCTGACTCGTGAGTAGAATCCCGAACAGATCAAGGTCAGTCTGGCCAATACCAACAAATGCATTTCGTTGTCTCTGTACTGTACACTGACAATGACAATTAAAATTGAATCTGAATCTGAACCGGTAGTGAGGTAATTGGCCAGTAACATAGAGTTGCTGAGGATTGGCATTTGGTGTTGGTGTTTGGTGTTGGAAGTTGGGATTAGTATTTGGTCAGAAACATAGGGTTACTGGGGATTGGTATTTGGTCAGCAGCTGTTGAGGGTTGGTGCCATTGAGTTGGTTGCTGGGGGTTCAGTATTGGGAGGTTTAATTGAGGTGAGGTAAGAGTTGTGAGGTTCAGTTGCGGTGAAGTTTAGTCGAGGCACAGTTTTTAGTGAGTTGAGATTTAGTTGAAGCGAGGGGTTTAATTGAAGCAAGGTTTAGTAAGGTGTGAAATTTAACTGAGGGTTTAGTGCTGGGGTTCAGTACGAAGGTAAAATTGGCATCTTACTTTAAAAATGAGTACTGAGAAAAAATATGTAATAACGTTGTTACGACGTGTCTGTGATATCTTAAATAGTGCGATCCAAAAATGTTCTGCTCTAAATTCTGTTAGATTTAAAGTATTCATATTGAATGCTTTTGCTTAAGTTTGTGTGATTTTGTTCTTGTATTACAACTGCTTACTACCTTAAGGAGGTAATATCACTTTAATACGTTATGTGTATTGTGTGTGTGGGTGGATGACCCGGTTGCATTCCATACCAGGAGTAAAACTAGGAGTCAACCATACCACAAGTTCAGGACCCCCCAAAACCAAGAAAGAGAAAGCAGAGACTGATGGCACATAACCAGTCCCGTGACAAATATCGGCTATGCAACAAAACTGATAACGAGGATTCTGAGGATGACTTGACCCCCTGGGAACTGAGTCTGTGCCTGAGTCAGGGACATACGAGGTGGTCGAGCGACCATCTGTTCGCCGCCAATTCCCGGTTTGAGAAATGCCTAACCTTGCTTTCAACCCAGCATAGGCACAAACCATAGGCGTTTACTTCCCTTGGAAGCCAAACAAGATGATGGCCATACAGAGCCAGATGCCAGATAGAAAGAAGTCTCCCGCCTCATTTGTCGACTTCCTGTGAACTACTGTACAAGTCTATAATGCCGATTCCAGAGATTTGTGGTCCCTGGTGCAACAAGTCTGAACCCCAGTAGAATATGCTAGATTCCTAGTTAACTGGAGATCCCCAACTCATGATGCGCTAGCTAACCTGCTTGCCCAGAGCACGGGAGGATGCAATCTTAGCCGTCCTTACTACCACTCTGTAACAACCATCGACTTTAAAGATGCATACTATTCAGTACACTTTTATATAAGATTTCGGATATACCACAATTTACCTGGATGGGGCAACCATGGCGAGCATTGCCACTTTTCATTCACTGCACATCTCGCATGTGTATGTGACAAATAAACTTGACTTGACTTGATTTGAGTTGACTTATTGTTGAATTGGCTTATATGAGCCAAAGCTATTCCAGAATTTCAAACCAGCCCTGACACTTAAGGAACATTTTGTCATGGCATGTCTATATATTAACGACAGAGTATCCTTGGAATAGCTATATCAGCTGCATTAGCTACTAATTTATTTTAGCCTGGGCTCTGTCATATTATCCAGATATCTACGTTGACCCCATCCACAACATTGCCTATCTGGTATTCATTAATGCTATCAGTTATGGTAACATTTAACCACCTATCAACTACGTGGCAAAAGTAATTGGGATTGTAGCAGCATTACCAGCTACTGAACATTGTACCTTTCCAATGAGCTGACATACTAGTGTTCAAACTATATCCCATACCTAGAATATGGTGGCGAATCTGGAGTTGTCATCACTATAGACACTGGGCATTAAAGCTAGTTAGAAATATTGAGTATGTTCTATTGAGTATATTCATTGGACTGGCTGCAAGGCCACAAATGGGCCGACCTCGGGGGTTTTCAGAGGAAGAGGACTTAACATTCTGGTGCCTTTCCCCACAGTGGAAATTTGATTCTGCTGTGGGGGGGGGGGAGGGGGACGTTTGTGAAGAACTCTATATGTGTTGAGTCTTTAATTGTTAACCTTTTTCTATGGTATGCAAACGTATTATCTATTTTTGTAAAGCACTTTGGTGTCAATGCGAGTTGACTTAAAACGTGCTATATAAATAGAACTTACTTACTTACTATTGGGCAAGCATATTGCTCAGTAGTGCATCATTTTGCATGTTCGTTTATAAATTAACAACATCACAGTGATGGCATACACCAAACCACTTGGGAGGAATAAAATCGATATTATGTGACAATTTATTTAACAATTGGTAATCGTATGTTGTCAAACATGTTTGACCATCAGTAACTTACCTATCAGGTGAGCTAAATACTGTAAACGAACATTTAAACCAAATTAAACCAAGGACCCAAGCAATCGTTCCAGGTACGACAGAGGTTTACCTGCATCTCTTCCAACCTCATCTATTGCGTCCGCTGCTCTAGATGTCAGCAGATCTATATCGGTGAGACCAAGCGGAGGTTGGGCGATCGTTTCGCCGAACACCTCCGCTCGGTCCGCAATAACCAAGCTGACCTCCCGGTGGCTCAGCACTTCAACTCCCCCTCCCACTCCGCCTCCGACCTCTCTGTCCTGGGTCTCCTCCGTGGCCACAGCGAGCAGCACCGGAAATTGGAGGAACAGCACCTCATATTCCGTTTGGGGAGTCTGCACCCCGGGGGCATGAACATCGAATTCTCCCAATTTTGTTAGTCCTTGCTGTCTCCTCCCCTTCCTTAGCCCCCCTGCTGTCTCCTCCCATCCCCCAGCCTTCTGGCTACTCCTCCTTTTCCCTTTCTTGTCCCCACCCACCCCCGCCCCCGATCAGTCTGAAGAAGGGTTTTGGCCCGAAACGTTGCCTATCTCCTTCGCTCCATAGATGCTGCTGCACCCGCTGAGTTTCTCCAGCTTTTTGTGTAACATTTAAACCAAAGGTATTTGCTGAGATTACAAAGCAATATAGACACCAGATATCGATTACGTTATATTCCAATTGAATCGCCACGTACCAATGTATGTCGCATGAAACCAACTCAAGGCAGCGGCATGGATACATTTCCGCGTAGTGAGGTGGGGGGGGGGGGGGGGGGGGGGGGGGGGGGGGAACAAATCTCTATGTTCTCCCCTTCTTTCTACCTCATCAATAGGTACTACGGTCTCATCAGTCGGGTACTACGCAAAATACAGTGGACTAAACCCACAGTCATGGTTCCCAATGGTCCTCGACATGGTCATCAAAACCCTATGATTCCCAATAGCCTAGGCTTATCAACCCACCCAGTTCAGGCATAAACCATCTATGCCACGATAAACTACTAGGTTGCAGGAAGAAAGGGCCTGGATTACAGAATTGGGAAGACTGGATCAGAATTGGGCCTGGATCTGACAGCACTATCAACATGATGACAGCATTCCGTCGCATATCCACTAGGGAACATACCTGGGAAGAAACTGCTCAAACTCAGGAACTACACATTCAACTACAACAAAACCTGTACTGGAGTTCCTGGCAGGCCTTCACCACAATGAAGGACTCAGCTACTGCGCCATCAATATAGCCAGAAGTACTCTGTCAGCCTACTCAACTCAGGCACCACGACAACAGGGCAAGGGTACCACCCACTGGTGATCAAATTCAGGAGAGGTTTATTCAATTCCCATTCCTCAGACCTAGGTACACCCAAATTGGGATGTCAGTGAGGTCCTGACGTACCTTAGGGGATGATCACCAGCCAGGTCCCTCACCCTGGAACAGCCTACCCTGAAGATGGATATGCTGACGACTTTACCTCAGCACAAAGACCCAGTTCTTCCATCTACTGCGATTGGACAACATGGTGATAACACCAGATAGTGTCACATTTTCCATTCAGGGGCTGGCCAAACAGAGCAGACCAGGAACATCAGGTCCAGTCATGGAATTCCAGGCATATCCATCTGAACCACGGTTATGTGTCATGACCCATTTAATGAACTACATTGACACAATAAGAAATACCCGAGGGAGTGGAAAAAGCCTTGTGGGTCAGCCACAAGAAACCTCATGATCGGGTGACGAGCTAAACTATCTCTAGTGGCTCAAGCAGGTACTGGGAGTTGCTGCAGTAAATACTAACGTGTATAAATCTTATTCCACCAGGGCAGCTTCCACGTCAGTGACTAAGAGGATGGACGTGCCTATGGACCACACCCTGGCTACAGCGGGGTGGTCTAGGGAGTATACATTCCAAACTTTGTAACATGCCGCTGGCATAACCGGTATCGGTTGCAGAAATAACATTAGAATCTGCAAATATATAATTTAAGCCCGGGGGAGCATTTTTGTCTTGTTATGTTGATAACACCATTTTTGTTTTACAAACAGATTCATGGTTGATTACGATAACATACTTCCTCCCTCAAATGACTTCGGCAGCGAGTGAAGAATGAACTGTTACATGGTTTGAAATCACAGAGCTTTAAAATCTTCACGTAGTCACTCACGTGACTCCGAAGTAAAATAGAACTTACCAGTTTGAAGTTTGATCTGTATTTTATGAGGAGTTACGATGAGGGATTAGGTGCCCTCCGCTCCCACCCTCAATAATAGAGATCAAACTGGTAACTAAGCTCTCCTTTTCTTTACTATATTTATTTCAATTACCGTGTCTGTCTGTGATTCCACACCACTGCTTTGAAGTATGCCGCGCATGCGTGCTGGACGGGTTCTTCACGATCCCTCATCGTAACTCCTCATAAAATACAGATCAAACTTCAAACTGGTAAGTTCTCGTTTACTCTTACTATTCTAAAGGGTTGCCTCCCACTGTATTTTCCCACCGTTGATTTCCCGCCACTGTATATCTGTATAAATAGGTGATCGATTAGTTGGCGCGTGTCAGAAATCGGCCCTGCGGTGAATAAAGGGTTTTGACTACAGTCTTCGAATCAGTGTTTTACTGACCCAGACTGGGGGGGGGGGGGGGGGTTGTTAAAGGAATTAACAGGTTCAGGATAGTGGAAGAAATTAGTGAGCATCCAGGTGGGGCACTAAAAGAGGGGGCGGTAGAGGGGGAAGGAAGGGCATGCGATTTGGGTTGGTATCAAAAATTGGACACTTCATTGTTCATAATGTTGAGTTGTAAGCTTGGAAAAGTATGTTAATTAGATTTGTGTTTTTAAATTCAAATATGTCTATTTGTGCTTTCAGAGGCACCCACATGCAAATCCTGCTAGTTTGGGGACTGCCATTTTGGAAAACACAATAGTGCTTAATGATGAGGAAGTTGGGACAGGATTATTTTTGGTTGAATTGGATTACCCTTGCCTGTGGGAATTGTCTCTGTGGCCAGAATCATGTCACGAAACATGGCTCTGTCAGAGTTGGGGCACCAATCATTGGGGCCATAACCACTGCTAACTGAAGATAGACACAAAGAGCTGGAGTAACTCAGCGGGTCAGGCAGCATCTCTGGAGAAAAGGAATAGGTGACATTTGGGGTTGAGACCCTTCTCCAGACTGAGAGTCAGGGGAAAGAGAAACGAGAGAAATAGACGGTGATGTAGAGAGATATAGAACAAATGACTGAAAGATATGCAAAAAAGTAATGATGACAAAGGAAACAGGCCATTGTTAGCTGTGGACTTGATGAAAACGAGTTACAGACCACTACCAACATATTCACATGACCATTGCAAGCAGCTGGCATTGAGAGTATATTCCTCTCCAACGTTGCATTGAATAGCAAATTGAAATTAAAGGCCAGGAAAAGGGAAACCTTATTCCAAACACTGTGATGGTGTAAAAATCTACAGTAGCTCTATGGACGTATTGGTGGCTGAATTTTTACAATTTAACAGTTTCATCGTCATTTGCTTTTCAAAAGGACACCAGCTTTTCATTCCCAGATTTGAGCAGATTTTGGATTCTCAAACTGCCTCTGTGGAACCAGAAAGTGATCAAGCCAATTAAAGCCCCTGTCCCACTGTACGAGGTAATTCAAGAGTTCTCCCGAGTTTCCCCTGATTCGAACTCGGAGAATGTCCGTAGGATTTCATGGATGTCTCGTAGCAGCTCATACGAGTAAAAAGTAACATTTTTTTTCATCACAAGTATTTTTTTAACTCGTGGAAATTTTTTGCAGGGATGAAAAAAACGTCATAAGTTTACCGGTTTTCCCGAGTACCTACCGTTAGCATTACGGGTGGGCGGCGCGACTCACGTCGCAGCGGCCTCTGCAGTCCGTCTGTCGTTTTTTTTTTTTTTTGTCTCGTTTGTATGTAGTTTTTATTAATTTTTTTAAACTGGGTATGTGTGTGGGGGGCTGGGGTAACTATTAAAATCTATCGCCTGCACGGAGAACCCGACCTTTTCTCTGTCGGGTCTCCGTTGTCGTTGGGGCCGAGCACCATGGAGCGGCCTCCAACCGGAACCACCTGGGGCTCCAGTTGCGGAGCCTGCGGATTTACCCACCATCGTGGAGCTGGCCGAGTTCGGAGCGGTGGTGGCGCGCGGCTGCGGCCCGACCCCAGGAGATTCGGAGGCTCCAGCCGCCGGCCCGGTGGACGGTAACACCGGGAGCCCGCGGGTCCCTGCTGGGAGACCGCTTTTCGGGGCTTTCGCAACGGCGACTTCTCCTGCCCGAGTTGCGGGGTTGAGGATGACCTGGAGCGGGGCCTTACATCATCGCCCCGTGCGGCTTTAACGGCCGTGGGACTTGCTAGTGGCCTTGCATCACCTGGCGTGGCTTTAATGGCTGCGGGACACTTACCATCGCCCACCGGGGGCCTTGACTCTGACATCGGGAGGAGAATGAGGAGTGCAGGGGAGAGATAAGACTTTGCCTTCCATCACAGAAGGAGGAGATTCACTCTGATGGATGTCCGTGTAAATTGTGTTGTGTCTTGGTTCTTCTTCTTGTTTGTATGACTGCAGAAACCAAATTTTGTTCGAACCTCTGGGTTCGAATGACAACAAATAAATTTTATTGTATATTGTACAAGCCGCTACAAAACATCCACGAACTCCTACGGACATTCTCCGAGTTCAAATCAGGGGAAAACTCAGGAGAACTCTTAAATTACCTCGTACAGTGGGACAGGGGCTTGACCTACAAACATGTACGTCTTTGGAGTGTGGGAGGAAAGCAAAGACCTTGGAGAAAACCCAAGCAATAAAGTGATTGCTTGTCACAAAATTTCTCAACGGTACATCCTCCGCACTGCTTGAAGTGAAGCCAAAATGTCACTATGCCCTTCCTATTCTTTGTGCACTCTTTCAGATAGTAATACGTTCATTTTCCTATACTCTTGTTTAGCCTAGTTTAGTCTAGTTTTGCTAGTTTAGCTAGTTTACAGTACAGTGGCGGCGCCTAACGGCAGCGGCTCGACTACAGTCGTCTGTCTTTTTTTATTTTTGTCTTGTTAAATGTATGTCTTGAGTTAGTTTTTATTATTTTTTTTAGCTGTGTATATGTGGGGGGTGGTGGGGGGGCTGTGGCAGAAACCGTTTAAATCTCTTCCATGTGCGGGGACCCGACTATTCCCTGTCGGGTCTCAGATGTCGTTGGGCCTAACATCGTGGAGCCGGCGGCGACCTCCGGCCGGGACTAACCTGCGGTCTCCAGTTGCAGAGCCTGCTGAACTGACATCGCGGAGCTGGCCAACTTCGGAGCGGGAAGAGCTGTGGCGGTGTGCGGCTGCGACCCGACTTTTGGAGTTCGGAGGCTCCGGCCGCAGACCCGGTGAACAGGAACATCGGGAGCTCGCAGGTCCCTGGTGGGAGACCGCTTTTCCGAGCTCCGCAACGGCGACTTCTCCCGCTGGAATCGCGGGTTTAAGGACATGGAGCCGGGGGCCTAACATCACCCGGCGTGGCTTAAACGGCCTCAGGGCTTACCATCGCCCGCCGGGGGCTTTAACATCGGAGCCCCAGTTCGCCTCGACACTGCAGTTGGACTGCTGGACCACGGGAGAAGGAACAAAGGGAAGAGATAAAGACTTTGCCTTCCATCACAGTGAGGAGATGTTGGAGACTCACTGTGATGGATGTTTATGTAAACTGTGTTAAGTGTGGGTCTTGGATTGTTTTGTAATGTAAAAAACTGTAGAAATTATATTTCGTTCAAACCTAGGTTTGAATGACAATAAATAGCATTCTATTCTATTCTACTCTATTCTATTTTATTCTATTCTATTCTATTCTATTTAGTTTAGTTTAGTCTAGCTTAGTTAGGGTGGTGCAGCGGTAGAGCTACTGTGTTACAGCGCCAGATACCTGGGTTCGATCTTGACTACAGGTGCTGGCTCTACGGAGTTTGCACGTTCTCCCCGTGATCTGCCTGGGTTTTCGCCGGGATCTTCGCTTTCCTCCCACACTCCAAAGACGTAGGTTAATTGGCTTGGTGTAACGGAAAAATTGTCCCCAGTGTAGGATAGTGTTAATGTGTGGGGATCGCTGGTCGTTGAGGTGGGACTTGGTGGGCCAAAGGGCCTGTTTCCGCACTGTATCTCTAAACTAAACTAAAGTAAACTAAAAAGTTCAGTTTAGTTTAGAGATACAGCATGAAAAAAGACCCTTTGGCCTACCATGTCCATGCCAACCGTTGATTACCCGTCCATACTAATTCCATGTTATCCTATTTTCTCGTCCTCTCCTGGTGCAATATATAGAGGCCAATTAACCTCCAAATCCACACTTCTTTGGGATGTGGAGGGAAAACTTGGGAATTGGGAAGAAACCCATGCGTTCACAGGGAGAACTCCACACAGATAGCACTGTGATCAGGACTGAACCTTGGTCTCTGGAGCTGTGACGCAGCATTTGGACACATCCGAATTATGCCACATTTCTCTTTCTCTACTTTCAATTAAGAATGTCTGATGCTGAGTTGGTTGAGTTTTTCGTTGGACATGATTTCAAACTGTTAAATTGGAATCATCTGATTCCCTGAGCACCAGGATGCCTAAATCTTACATTAGTAGGTAGTCAACCCTAAGCAGGTGTGACTAGTATAGCAGGGACTGTTGGCCAGTGTGGGAAAGTTGGGCCGAAAGGCCTGTTTGCACATTGTATGTCTCTATAACTATTGACCAGGCCTACTTTGGTTAATGGGTTTCTCAGGCACCTCAACAAGAACGTTGAAACTATTGTTGCCCCCTGGGTGCTTCTGATGTCAGTTGTGGCCATGAGATCAGCTTCCAAACATGTGTGACTTCTAACTAGGCCAGATGGTTTACAATCCAACTTCCCCGTCTCTGAACTTGCTTCCACATCTGTCGAGAGGCTGCCTGCTGAAGTCATTGGGCATTGACTCCTGATACAAACATTCTGATGTTCCACACATGGCCTAACAATTACCACAAACTTTCACTCCCCCTGTTCATTCTGAATCCACTGATCATTGACCAGGTCGCCTGTTCTGAGGGCTCTGACTTTTAATAGTTTGTGTCCTAGATTTTTAATGATCTCTTTGCATAGGTGTAACATCTACAGTTCCTTCCCACACAAATCTCTTGAAAATGTTATTCTAATCATTTGACACCATTCCAGGTGCAGGGAATCTTTGCCAGAACTGTACTGGCCATCAGATTTATTTTTAGACAGCCACTGAAATCAAATCAACTTAAACTACTGGCAGAATTGCCGTCTACAAGGCTAATCGCGGAGCGGGCAATTGCTTATCTGGATCGCCGTGGAAGCTCCAGAGTGTAGGGCCTGCTGCTTTAGCATCGGAGCTGTGGCTTGGAGAGTTTCCAGCGCGGGTGGCGCTGACTTCAACATCACGGAGACCTGGAACCCTTTGCCGAGGCCCGCCAGCGTTGAATCTCCGCCCAGCGCGGCCTGTGGTCTTCGGGAGCCGCGGACTCTGGTAGGAGGTGGCCGATTCGGATGTCCAAGTTGCTGAGGACTTCCATCACCATGGCGAGTGGGTCTTTAGCGGTGACAGCGGGGGGTTCGGGAGCCCCCCGACCACGGGAGGACAGCAGAGGAGGATGACTGAATTTTGGAGCCTTCCCTCACAGTGGGAAACTTTGATCCGGCTGTGTGGGGATGTCTGTGTTAAAGACTATCGTGTTCTGTGCTCTTTATTATTCATATGGTTGTATGGCGACCACACATTTCACTGTACCAATTGGTACACGTGACAGATAAATGTATCTTGTATGTAAACAAATCCCCCTCCACATCCAAACAGATGGACTATGTTATTGTTATTGCATTCATAATATTCTTGATCTGAAAACCATATTACTGATAGGAAAATACATTGCGATCAATGTTTATAACTGTCATGTTGTTACTAGCACAAAGTTGTCAAGAGTAGGCTCGGGTAAAAATCAGGCTCTCAGAGTTTTTTCATCTTTCTCCCCTTACATCTGCTAAATTTGATCTTGCAAATTTCCTGGGATCTGGCAAACTGGCTGCCGTTAGATGAACAAATCTCCAACTCATTCAGAACAGTCAGGAGTAGGAAGAGAGCATTGACTGTACTTCGAGAATGCATTCAAGCTTTCAGTGCTTAGCATTAAGGTGACCACTTGCCCCTTTTTGGTTGGGACGATTCTATACTCTGAGGATTTTGTCCTCCAATGACTACAGACTGGCGTTGCTGACTTCACACATCATGAAGTCCCTGGAGAGACTGGTGCCCACTAGCCTGGTTAAAATCCACACCCTGCAGTTCACTTACCAAACAAAGATGGGGGTTGAGGACGCCATCATCCACCTGCTTCTTCGTTCCTATGCACACCTGGATAAGCCGGGAAGCACAGTGAGAGTCATGTTTCTTGTCATCCAGTGCTTATAACACCATCTGGTCTGCACTGTGAGGGGGCAAACTGACAAAGATGGGGGCGGATGCTCCATTAGTGTCCTGGATCACCAACTACCTGACTGGACGACCACAATATGTCAGACTAACTCCCTTTCCTCCTCTCCCCTCAATCTTTGCATATTCCCAATACTGGACTTTCCACTCATCACTGTAATGTCATGTTTCATGCATCTTGATGTGCTTTATGGCTGATGGCAGACCAATTTCCCTCTTGGGATAAATAAAGTTCTATCATATATTGTATCGCAATCTCCTGTTGAATGAGTGGAAGAGGATCGGTTCCACTGATCCCGTCTAAACCCATGCATAACTAATTAGTACTCCATTCCAACTTAAAGGCCCAACATGCTTAGCTTTACATTAAACCTGAGATCTCCTGGCCTTGCAACCAACATCATTTGGCTGATTAGCAGCACATTGGCCAGCAAAGCTGCCTCTGACTGCTAAATGACTAAAGGGCCTGTCCCACTTACGCGACCTTTAGAGGTGACTGCCGGCACCCGTCACAGGTCGCCGAAATTTTCAACATGTTGAAAATTCAACGGCGACCAGAAAGATGCTACGACTCTTTGGAGACTTCTCACGGCCATAGGGGACCTCTCATGACCGTACAGCCTGTAACAGGCCCATTAACCACATCAATGAAACGGGGCAGACACATGGGGATAACAATGGGAGTGCTGATTGTGAGATTAAGCATGAGAGCTGGGGGGCCTGAGGTAGTAGGAAGCAAGAGATGGAGGATGGAGATGGCTGACAATCAGATCTGAAGGTGATGGGGCTTAGGAACAACTAGCAGCTCAGAAACCTGTCCAATTGGTAAATGTACATATTTAATTATCATTGAAGCCAGACGCAAAATGCTGGAGTAACTCAGCGGGACAGGCAGCATCTCTGGAGAGGAGGAATGGGTGACGTTTTGGGTCAAGACCCTTCTTCAGACTTAGAATCAGTGGAGAGGGAGACTAGAGGTATGGAAGGGCAAGGTGTGAAAACGTCAGATCAAAGCAGATGCTGTTTAAGGGAAATGTGGAATGATTCATTGTTGTCTGAGGGGAAGGTGATAATGAGGTATACAATCGGTAAAATTAATTAGAACCACAGTGAAACTAGTTGGAGAGCTAGGGTGGGGGACGGATGGAGAGAGAGGGAAAGCAAGGGTTACTTGAAGTTAGAGAAATCAATATTCAAACTGCTGTGTTGTAAACTGCCCAAGCGAAATATGAGGTGCTGTTCCTCCAATTTGTGATGGGCCTCAATCTGACACTGGAGGAGACCCAGGACAGAAAGGTAAGTGTGGAAATGGGAGGGGGAGTTAAAGTGATTGGCAACCGGGAAATCAGGTAGGCCTAGGCGGACTGAGTGAAACTATTACATTGTTGAATGTAGAATGTAAAATGTTGCATGTAAAATACAACCCTCTGATTTTCATGTCATGTTTCCCGGTATTTTTTTAAAAGTGATCACTTGTTGTCAGGACAGACTCCACCCACAAAGCTAGAGAAAATTGACAATGCACCCAACTTTCAAACTAAATTAAGTTGACACTATTTTATTACTTTGCTATGGTAGTCACCTTAGTTGTAATGAGGTTGTAGTGAGGGCTTAATGTATTCGGATAGCAAACACTCAATTGAATCTATAATGTCACGTTATAGGAGCAGAATTAGGCCATTCGGCCCATCAAATCGACTTCCCCAATTCAAACATGGCTGATCTAGCTCTCCTTCATAACCCCATTCTCCTGCCTTCTCCCCGTAGCCCCTGACACCCGTCCCTCGTATCTGGTTCTGTCAGATGATTCAAATGATGCCCCTTCCCTGACTGTGTCCTTTATGGATGGTTAAGATGTTGAATCCTGTCTCCTGTCAGACGGTTCTGTGGGAAGGTTCAGTACCTTGAATAGACTGCCTCTCCTTACCTGGAGATGGCGGATGTGCGGGAGTGGGCGCCGTCTGTGTATGGCAGCCTGCCTGCAGTCCGTCTCTACACCTTTTTATATTTTATTTTATTTTAAGTCCTGTTAAAAAATGTTAGGGGAGATCTTCTATGTGGAGGGTGGGGGTGGGTTAGGGGAAAACTTTATTTCTTAGTCACCTACCTGGTTGGAGAGGCAGCATCCCTCCAAGCTGCTTCTTTGCCCCGTCCTCACGGCCTACCATCGAGAATGGAGCGGCGTTTCCTGTCGGGACCGGCCGGGACTACAGCTTGGATAGTGGCGGTGGCGCAGCACTGGGATACCAACACGGAGCGGGTGATACCTTACTGGGTGACCGTGCGGTAAGCTCCGGAGCGCTGTGGCCATCGATCCCAACATCGCGGAGCTGGGGCTGCGGGCGTCCGGCCGCGGGCAGCGCTGGATTTGGAGTGCCGCAGAGCCAGGGTTCGAGTTCACCGGGGTCGGAGCTCCAACCGGCGCGGCCTGAGGACTACGAGTGCCCCGGTCTCCGGGGAGGAAGCAGCCGCTCCAGACTTTTCCAAGCCGCTGAGGAATGTTTCACCCAACGCCGAAGTTCCATCTTCACAGCAAGAGGGCCCTGAAAATTATCAGACTGGCTGCACGGCCACAAATGGGCCCCGACCTCGGGTGTTTCACAAAAGAAGAGGACTTAAATTTCTGGTGCCTTTCCCCACATTGGAAATTTTTGATTCTGTTGTGGGGGGACGTTTGTGTTGAACTCTATAATGTGTTGTGTCTATTTTATTCATTTTTTTAAACTTTTTCTACGGTTTGTATGGAAACTTATTATTTAATTTATATAAATCACTTTGGTGTCAATGCGAGTTGACTTGAAACGTGCTATATAAATAAAACGTACTTACTTACTATTCATCACTCAGAATTTGGGCAGTTCTGCCACTTGGCCACAAACTTGGCACATCATTTGGGCTTTTTTTAAGTTTCAGCCAAAAATATTGAAGTACTTCTTAGAACGTGTCAAAGTCTCACACATTGCCATTTACATGAAAGAGGCAACGTTGCTTAGTTTATAATGATAAACACCTCGGAAATATTAATTGCAACCCTGTGCTTTTGCTATCTGTGTGAATTGCACTCAATTTAACTGAAATGACAATGCGTTACATATGGTCAGCAATACAGTTGATCATAAATCAGTTTTCTTAATCCTAATACATACACTCCAGCATTTGTGCCAGTTGGCAGGTTGGATAATACATCTAAAACAAATTATCTCAAACCCTCCAGAGAGGAGTTCAATTCTTCTTGAAATAAGATAAATAGCATCCGGAGATGCAAACAGTTTGTGCATAATGAGAGTCAAAGAGGTGCTGGAGATTTGAAACACAGAAACGCTGGAAACAGGCATCATCTGCACAAAGAGAAAAAGTTAACGTTTCAGATTTGGGACCCTTCGGATTAGATTAAGCCTCTTTATCTGCATCATGTGTTGCTTATGAAGCTGTGGAAACGTGCCTGGCAAACTACACTATACACAAAAAAAATAGAAACACGGAGCCAAAAACACAGTGAGCAGAAATGGCCAATTCTGATATTTACAGAACAAAAGTGTAAGTTATCAGAAGCTGGAAAATTCAAACTTTTTTCCAGAAGGCTGACATGTTCCCAGATGTAAGATGAGGTGTTCTCATTCAAGCCTGCATTGACCCTCATTTTAACATTGCAAGAGGCCAGAAAGATCAGAATAGTTGGGTAATGAATTCAGTCAAGTGGAAGACGGCGTGACCGACATTGCAGCGGCCTCTGCAGTCCATCTATCTTATTTTTTTTTTTTGGCCCATTGAGTGTATAGTTTGTAGTGGTTATATATTATTTTTAACTGTCTTTTTAACCTAATCTCTTCCCTCTACGGGGGACCCGACTTTTTCTCTGTCGGGTCTCCATTGTCGTTGGGGCCTAGCACCGTGGAGGCGGCTTCCAATCAGAACGACCTGGGCCTGCGGACCTGCGGAGCCTGCGGATTTACCATCGTGGAGCTGGCTGGCTTCGGAGCATGGAGAGCTGTGGTGACGCGTGGCTGCGACCCGACTCCGGAGCTTTGAAGCTCCAGCTGCAGGTCCAGTGGACGGTGACATCGGGAGCTCGCGGGTCCCTGGTGGATGACCGCTTTACGGAGCTCCCGCAATGGCGACTTCTCCCGCCTGAATTGTGGGGTTGAGGGTGACCTGGAGTGAGGCCTTACTTCACCCGGCATGGCTTTAACGGACGCGACACTTACCATCGCCCGTCGTGGGCTCCAACATCTAGACCCGGGCAGGGCCTTACATCGCCTGGCGTGGCCTTAACGGCCGCGGGACTTACCAGGCTTTAACATCGGGAGAAGAATGGAGACCAGGGGAGAGACAAGACTTTGCCTTCCATCACAGTGAGGTGGAGATTCACTGTGATGGATGTTTGTGTGAACTGTGTTGGTTGTGTGTCTTGTTTTTTTATTTCTTGTTGTATGACTGCAGAAACCAAATTTCATTTTAACTTCATGTAAGGCTCAAATGACAATAAAACAGTATTGTGTTGTATTGTATTGTATTGTATTGTTTTATTGTCATGTGTCCCAGATGGAACAATGAAATTCTTACTTGCAGCAGCACAACAGTATATGTAAGCATAGTACATTGTGAACAACATAGAAACATAGAAACATAGAAATTAGGTGCAGGAGTAGGCCATTCGGCCCTTCGAGCCTGCACTGCCATTCAATTTAATCATGGTTGATCATCCAACTCAGTATCCCGTACCTGCCTTCTCTCCATACCCTCTGATCCCCTTAGCCACAAGGGCCACATCTAACTCCCTCTTAAATATAGCCAATGAACGGGCCTCGACTACCCTCTGTGGCAGAGAGTTCCAGAGATTCACCACTCTCTGTGTGAAAAAAGTTCTTCTCATCTCGGTTTTAAAGGATTTCCCCCTTATCCTTAAGCTGTGACCTCTTGTCCTGGAACATAATAAACGAGGGAGAAAAAGGAGGGTCATTGCACATACTCACACACTGTATATAGACATACAGTACAAATACTCACATATGTTGATATGCAGGGGTTTGGGTACCTATGGAAATGGCAGGTTTATGTGAAAAAGTTCAAGCTTTGCTGCGGTGACAAAATGATATCATGTATAGGAGGCCCATGGTACCATCAAGTCTGTATTTCTGAAGAAGCTCCCAACAGTTTCTGTTCCTATAAAGCCCGAGGTGCTGTTAAGTCCAGGTTAACGTTAAACTCAGGTCTGTGATTGGGTAGAGGATTTTGTGTTTATACAAAGTATATGGGTGTTAAAAGGTTTTTGTATACATTGTATTGTAAGTAAGCAAAGTAAGGGACTCTTAATGTGATCTCTTATCTGTAAGAAGTGATTGGCATGAATGGATGACGACCCCATTGCACTTTTGTGCCTTTAGGGTCCCCGCCTCCATTTTGGGGCATAAAAGTGTATGTGATTTGTTTGGGTGTGTTGGTTGTCTTTCCTTCTGTTCTGTTTGCATGAGGCTGCTGAGGGCTCGATAGAGTGGATCCGAGGCTGGCCCCGCGGAGTTGTTAAAAATATAGAAGGGTTTGGACTCCAGTGTTCGACTCAGTGGTTTATTGAACCAGACTAGGGAGAGAGTAATAGATCCGGAATCAACACATAGAAACATAGAAACATAGAAAATAGGTGCAGGAGTAGGCCATTCGGCCCTTCGAGCCTGCACCGCCATTCAATAGGATCATGGCTGATCATCCAACTCACTATCCTGTACCTGCCTTCTCTCCATACCTCCTGATCCCTTTAGCCACAAGGGCCACATCTAAATCCCTCTTAAATATAGCCAATTAACTGGCCTCAACTACCTTCTGTGGCAAAGAATTCCACAGATTCATCACTCTCTGTGTAAAAAATGTTGTTCTCATCTTGGTCCTAAAAGACTTCCCCCTTATCCTTAAACTGTGACCTCATGTTCTGGAATACATATATAGATCACATATATGTACACACACGCACACATATGTACAGGTAGAGCTGCGAAACACTAAGGGGAAGAAAATGTTGGTGGGTGTTGTGTACAGGCTACCTAACAGTAGTAGTGGAGTTGGAGATGGTATCAAACAGGAAATTAAAAATGCGTGCAACAAAGGCAAAACCGTTATAATGGGTGACTTCAATCTACATATAGATTGGGTGAATCAAATTGGCAAGGGTGCAGAGGAAGAGGATTTCTTGGAATGTATGTGGGATAGTTATCTAAATCAACATGTAGAGGAACCAACAAGAGAGCAGGCTATTTTAGACTGGGTATTGAGTAATGAGGAAGGGTTAGTTAGCAATCTTGTTGTACGTGCCCCCTTGGGCAAGAGTGACCATAATATGGTTGAGTTCTTCATTAGGATGGAGAGTGACATTGTTAATTCAGAAACAATGGTTCTGAACTTAAAGAAAGGTAACTTTGAGGGTATGAGACGTGAATTGGCCAAGATTGACTGGCAATTAATTCTAAAAGGGTTGACGGTGGATATGCAATGGCAGACATTTAAAGACTGCATGGATGAACTACAAAAATTGTTCAGCAGCATCTATGGAGCGAAGGAAATAGGCGACGTTTTGGGCCGAAACCCTTCTTCAGACAGATGGAAGGAAGGCCTTCCATCTCCCCCCCACCCCCCATCAGACTAAAGAAGGGTTTAGGCCCGAAACGTTGCCGCAGAAATAGTGGATGCATTAGTAATAATCTTTCAAAAATCTTTAGTTTCTGGAGTAGTTCCTGAGCATTGGCGGGTAGCAAACGTAACCCCACTTTTTAAGAAGGGAGGGAAAGAGAAAACGGGAATTACAGACCAGTTAGTCTAACAACGGTAGTGGGGAAACTGCTAGAGTCAGTTATTAAAGATGGGATAGCAGCACATTTGGAAAGTGGTGAAATCATTGGACAAAGTCAGCATGGATTTACGAATGGTAAATCATGTCTGACAAATCTTATAGAATTTTTCGAGGATGTAACTAGTAGCGTGGATAGGGGAGAACCAGTGGATGTGGTGTATCTGTACTTCCAGAAGGCTTTCGACAAGGTCCCACATAAGAGATTTGAATACAAACTTAAAGCACACGGCATTGGGGGTTCAGTATTGATGTGGATAGAGAACTGTCTGGCAAACAGGAAGCAAAGAGTAGGAGTAAACGGGTCCTTTTCACAATGGCGGGCAGTGACTAGTGGGGTACCGCAAGGCTCAGTGCTGGGACCCCAGCAATTTACAATATATATTAATGATCTGGATGAGGGAATTGAAGGCAATATCTACAAGTTTGCGGATGACACTAAGCTGGGGGGCAGTGTTAGCTGTGAGGAGGATGCTAGGAGACTGCAAGGTGACTTGGATCGGCTGGGTGAGTGGACAAATGTTTGGCAGATGCAGTATAATGTGGATAAATGTGAGGTTATCCATTTTAGTGGCAAAAACAGGAAAGCAGACTATTATCTAAATGGTGGCCGATTAGGAAAAGGGGAGATGCAGCGAGACCTGGGTGTCATGGTACACCAGTCATTGAAAGTAGGCATGCAGGTGCAGCAGGCAGTGAAGAAAGCGAATGGTATGTTAGCTTTCATAGCAAAAGGATTTGAGTATAGGAGCAGGGAGGTTCTACTGCAGTTGTACAGGGTCTTGGTGAGACCACACCTGGAGTATTGCGTACAGTTTTGCGTACTATTGTGTACATAGTGTAGGAGGAGCCATCTTGGGGAATGGCTGCTAACCAGCAGCCGTCCGTTTAAATTACTTTTTAAAAAGTTTTTATTACGTCCTGTGCTTCGTCCGTTGGAGAAATTGACTTTTTAATGTGGGGGGAAGGGGGTAGTTATACTTCTAGGTCCCTACCTGGTCGGTGAGGCAGCTTTTTCTCCGGGCTGCCCCGTCGATCCGTCCTCGTGGCCTACCAGCGGGCGTGGAGCGCCGTTTCCTGGTGGGAACCATCCAGCACCTCGGCTTCGGTGGCGGCACAGCGTGGAGCGCTATCGTGGAGCGGAGCGGGCGATGCCTTGCCTGGGTCGCCGCGCTGGATCGACGTGCTGGAGCTCCGGTGAGCTGTGACCGCCGAGGTCAACACCTCCGGGCTGCGGGTCTGCGGAGCGGAGCAAACGACGCCGACTCTAACATTGGGAGCCTGGGAGCTCCAACCCGGCGCGGCCTTGTCGGCTTCGGAAGCCGTGGTCCCCAGCTAGGAAGCGGCCATTCCAGGTGGCCCAGCCGCTGAGAGGACTCTTCCGACACCGGGGCAACACCACCCGGCCAGAACGGCCAGGAACATCGGGCCTCCGTAGCGGCAATAGCGGTTGCCTCGATAGGCCTGACTTTGGGTGAACTGGTAATGGGGACTGGACTATGTGCCTTCCCCCATAGTGGTAACCATTGTGGGGGGATGATTTTTCCCTGTGTGTAAGTTAATAGTAAGATTAAACGAGAACTTACCAGTTTGAAGTTTGATCGTTATTTTATGAGGAGTCACATTGAGGGATTACGTGAAGAACCCCACCAGGACGCATGTGTGTCATTCTTCAAAGCAGCGGTATGAAATCACAGATAACTGTAATGACTAAACACAGTAAGATTAGAGAAGAGACACCAGTTGAGTATATGATCAAGGGTGGGAGTGGAGGGCACGTATTCCCTCAACGTTACTCCTCATAAAATAACGATCAAACTTCAAACTGGTAAGTTCTCGTTTAATCTTACTATTTTACTTCGGAGTCACGTGAGTGACTACGTGAAGATTTTAAAGCTCTGTGATTTCATGCTGTGGAAACGAGTCCATGCATCACATCTGCCTTGATTATGGGGAGAATAGAGTTAACATCATTAGACATCAATACGATATTGAAACCCAGCGACAAAAATATTAACACCAATTATTGCCCCTATTTATGGGGTAAATTATATTACAGAACTTAAATTTGTTTCTGCAAATATTCCAGGTTCAATGACTGGATTGTTATAAAGTCGTTGGAAAGTTTCCTCCGTTGACCATCCTACTGTCTTGTGGATTTGGTCCATAGGAACGTCCAACTTCATAGCTGCCGATGTAGCTGCAGCCCTGGTGGAGTGAGATTTAAAAATGCTAGTGTCTACTCCAGCCTTTATTAGGACCTGTCTTAGCCACCTAGAGATGGTCTGGACTGTCACTGTTTTGAGTGGCTGTTTGTAGCTGATTAAAGTGACATTTATTTCCCTCTGATGTTCTTAGTATACTCCATATATAATAGTAAGTGTGTTACAATACCGAGACGACCATCTGTCGGGTAGGCCCTGAATTGTGTTTTTGGGCCTGCTGACCCCTGTCTGTTCTGTTTGACTATTTCATTGATGTGAAAAGTTAAATTTCCAGATTAAATAATCATGTTGTCCAACCTTTGTTTCTGTAGTGACTGGATCCTTTGTGCCGTGGCCAAGGCCATCAGCATGACTGTTTTCATAGTTGTAGCTGGAGACCAGTTTCTTGACATGGTCAGTACAATGCTCACATCCCATATTTGGGAGTACCTGGTTCTTGGGGGATTAATATTAAAATGCCCCTCATGAGCTTGGTTACCAGGGTGTGTCCCAATAGAATGCCGCTCTGTTCCTTGCCACAGGTATGTTGACAGAGCACTTCTGGCACAGTTGATGGCACTATGACCGAGCCTCTCATCATAATGGAGGCTTGCCAGGAATTCCAGAACAGACGGGATGTTCATAGATCTGTGGGTGATGTTTATAGTTGTGACAGTACTTCCCATTTCCTGATGACACCAAGTACTGATTTTTTGGTGGACTGTCTGTGGCCCGCTGAAATAATTCCACTGTTCGGTCCGTCAGTCCCAGGTGTAGTAGAGGTGCTTTTAACTATAAATTAATAGGTTTATATATATATATATATATATATATATTCCGTTTGGGGAGTCTGCATCCTGGGGGCATGAACATCGAATTCTTCCAATTTTGTTTGTCCTTGCTGTCTCCCCCCTTCCTCAGTCCCCCTGCTGTCTCCTCCCATCCCCCAGCCTTCGGGCTCCTCCTCCTTTTTCCTTTCTTGTCCCCGCCCATGTCGATATCACCGGGACCCCGATGGTTGAGTAGGCCAATTGATGCTGTACTATCAAAATACATGGGTGCGGAGTCAGTACTGTTTATGATTCATAAATACCCGATATGATGGGGCAGAAGAGTAGGGAATGGGTACATAAAATAAGACAATCCCCCTAAATACCCGAATGAGCAGAAGGAAAATAAATAAACAATCTGTAGCCACCACTGCCCCAGGTTCTGGTTCCCAAGAACCTAATTCGATAACTGGCGAGAGCATGGATGTGAATAGGTCGTTATCTGGTGTTCCATACCGTGCTGTAATTCCAGCAATACTTTTTTTTTTCCCAACATCCATACAGTGTTTTCATAGACGTAGCGTGACCTGTTTGTCTGCCACTAAATTCAGTTTACCTGGTAATTTGGTAGCTGATATCCAAATATCTTTCTGGATACATTATTGCCAAATTGTGTTGGCCTGATAGTCACAGGATGTCGATTTGTTTCCACCCATATAGTTGACATATGCTACCACGGTGGTGCACTCAATCAGTAGTCTAACATACTGGTGATATAACCCAGAACAATATGACTTAAAGCCATGGAATGTACTCAATTTTCCCAGGTAGTTTATGCCCAGTGTCTGTAATGATGCCTCCTGTGCATTCCATCTCCCCCACAGCTGGAGATGGAATTGGTAGCATCCCATCCAAGTGCCCATCAGTATGTAGTTCCATAGACGGGTAACTGTTAATGTTTGGATAGGAACAATGCCTAATGTTATGTTTCCACCATTTTAGTAACATGGTGACCTCTGTAGGTAGCTTCTTTGGTCTGTCAGAATGACCCCAATAATTCTATGGTATAACCCTATACTTCTTCCTCCATCGTTACTATAAGTAGATTTGTTACTTTTTCGGCATCCTCCGTGGACGTTGAGGTGCCGGTGTCTGGATCTGTAGTTGGGTCGGTGTTAAGGGTTAGCGCATTCCCCAGGAAGTAGTTTTTAGACGTTGCTTTAATGAGCCCCAGGGTTTCCCTCTATGTCAAGTTCTTTACCTGTTTGGATAAGTTGCCTCCAAATTTTAATATTGGTGGTATGGAGGTTCCAGGTTTGCACAGGCCTGCAAATTAGGGTCTAAAGCCGGTTGGATGGTACTTCTTCCTAATGCTGTTTACTCGTATTGGTAGTTTGCAAAATAAGGCCAGTGCATCCTGGTGATCTAGTGTCATGACTTTTTTGTATATTGTGCGGGCGAAACCCGTAATACCCGCTGTTAGGACTTTTGGAACTTTCTGTTGTTTCAAGTCCCTGCCCTGCCATGTTTTCAAATACACTGGTTGATGCTGGGAACATTCAGTGTATTGCAGTTCCCTGATGGTAAGTGTCTTCCAATAGGTTTTCTGCACCCCATGTGCATTAGGGGTTTGTTCTACACCCCTCTTCAGGTTCAGCCCAGAACTGGCCCCCTATACTCCCCTCTGATGAGGGAGAACACTGTGCAGCCCTACAAGAGGTACTGCTGTAGAACTTACTAGCTGCCCCCTGTGACTAGTCTCCATCTTCCTGAGCCTGCCACGTACCTGCTCCAACAGCCGCTCCAGCTGGCTCCGATGCTCTCGGACACCCAACCGGCTCCAATGCTCACGGGCACTGGCCGTCGTGGCTGCTCCTGAAGCCGCTCCAACCGGCTCCAATGCTCATGGGCACTGGCCGTCGCGGCTGCTTTGTTCCCCGCTCCCAGCCGCTCCATCCGGCTCCAATGCACTCGGGCATTGGCTGCTCGCGGCTGATCCTAAAGCCGTTCGAACCGGCCCCAATGCGCACGGGCACTGGCCGCTGGAGGCTATTCAGAGTCGGACTCCTCGGAGTCAACAACCCTGTTAGTTTTTGCTTCGCTCTCCCGACCGGCTTGGCCGGTGCAGGAGCGAAGTCGGGTACAGCTGATCCCATTACGGGAGATTGGCGTGCCGTTGGCTGCTGCTGCCGGCTGCCCGCAACTCTGCGGTTCTCCCCCGCCAGCTTTCCCGCAGCCTTCGTGGATCTGGTCCATGTCTCCACCTGAAAGGTAAGTGGAAGGAACGCAGAGTCTCCTTACCTGCTGTTCCCGACTTTCAAATTCTGGAACACAGAGTCTCCTTACCTGCTGTTCCCGGCTTTCAAATTTTGCCGCTAAGGGAACGTCGTTCCCCCTGCTGTGACTCGTTGCAATGCGTGTAGCGATATGACATGCATGCGTCCTGGCGGGGTTCTTCACGTAGTCACTCACGTGACTCCGAAGTAAAATATGTTAGTCTGTGTCCAAGATGGCTGCCGTGAAGGGAGAGTGGACGCTGGCGTGCTTTAGCTGCCGCTGCTCTCTCTTCACATTGTGTTTTTGATTTTTCTGCCTTTGGAGCGATTTTTGTCTTTAATTTGTGTATTGGTGATGTCCTTATTATTTATTTTACTCCGATTATATGTTTTTTCTCTTCTGTTAATTTTTTGTAAGGTGTCCTTGAGACTTTGAAAGGCGCCCGAAAATAAAATGTATTATTATTATTAGTTTTGGTCTCCAAATCTGGAAGGACATTATTGCCATAGAGGGAGTGCAGAGAAGGTTCACCAGACTGATTCCTGGGATGTCAGGACTGTCTTATGAAGAAAGACTGGATAGACTTGGTTTATACTCTCTAGAATTTAGGCGATTGAGAGGGGATCTTATAGAAACTTACAACATTCTTAAGGGGTTGGAGAGGCTAGATGCAGGAAGATTGTTCCTGATGTTGGGGAAGTCCAGGACAAGAAGTCACAGCTTAAGGATAAGGCAGAAATCCTTTAAAACCGAGATGCGAAAAACTTTTTTCACACAGAGAGTGGTGAATCTCTGGAACTCTCTGCCACAGAGGGTAGTTAAGGCCAGTTCATTAGCTATATTTAAGAGGGAGTTAGATGGGCTGGCCCTTGTGGCTAGAGGGATCAGAGGGTATGGAGAGAAGGCAGGTACGGGATACTGGGTTGGATGATCAGCCATGATCATATTGAATGGCGCTGCAGGCTCGAAGGGCCGAATGGCCTACTCCTGCACCTAATTTCTATGTTTCTATGTTTCTATGTTACATACAAAAAAACAAACAATAATAGAGTAATAATAACAATAATAGTCTTTGTAGTTCAGAGCTTATTTGAGGTTTATTGTTGAATAGCCAAATGCCTGTAGGGAAGATGCTGTTCCAGAACCTGGACGTTATGATTTTAAATAAAAACAAAACCAGGTTGGAAGTTGTGGAGGGAAGCCCAACAACGAGAGATTGGTGCCTGCTTGGGAGTGTCCTAGAGTTGTCATGTGGCTTCTGTGAGATAGTCTTCCCAGACAGCAGTGCCAACCTAGGCAGTTAGATATCAGTTTCATGCTTCTGTGAGAAGTGGAGTCTTGCAAGTTCTTCCTCTGAGTAAAGAGCAAAGTAGCCAAACCATGCTGGCAGTGCGTGGGTCTCAAAATGAGGCAAGTAGTCTGAAGTTTGAGAAGCACTTTACTTTAATTCCTCCCGGTTCAGGGGAAGACGAAACCAGGAAAAGATGGCACTTGTTTTATACCCTTAGCAAGGACCGTCTTGCACTGTTCACTCTGTGAGTAAGAGGCAAAGTAATGGGAAACCCTTAGGAGCTGGGTTAATTTTCTGTCAACATTTAGCAATGGATAGATTGCGTCTCGGTTGGAGGCAAGAGGGATGGGTGCAGATGGATTTGAAGCACATATAACAGTCCAAAGGATTCATATACTTGGGGTGAAGTCTTCTGGCCAAATAAACAGTTGTTCAAGTGAGGGGTGCGGGGGGGGGTGGAGTAGAGATTGGGGGGGGGGGGGGGGGGGGGGGGGGGGGGTGGGAAGGGGGGGGGGGGGTGGAAACAGAGTTCAATATTACGTCCAGTTCAGAGTTCATTCTGAGAAAGTAGGTTGCTTTGATTGTGTGAGAATGACTATGTTAGACTCTCACTTGGCCAAACAGAGGATGTACTTCCTGCGGCAGCTGAGGAAACACAACCTGCCACAGGCAACGATGGCCATCATAGAGTCTGTCCTCACCTCCTCCGTCATGATCTGGTTCAGCTCAGACACCAAACATGACATCCGGGGGCTGCAGCTGAGAAGGTTGTTGGCTGCAACCTTCCCCCCCCATTGACGGACTGCATGCTGCAAGGGCCATGAATCGAGCGGGTAAGACCATCTCTGACCCTCTCTCACCCTGCCAACAATTCCTCTGGGAGGCGACTCCGGACTATCAAAACCTCCACATCCAGAGACAAAAGCAGCTTCTTCTCATGAGCAGTAGCTCTACTTAACAGCCGCACTACACCACTACACTCCGGTTCATAAGCCAAAAACACTTATGAACTCTCGAAGTGTACTTTAGATATCTACATGTGCGATCTATAGCAAAGCTACCCCTTTTTATTCTTGCACTTTAGTTTTAGATTTTTTAATTATAATGTTTGGTTTAATTGTCTGCTGTCTAATGGGTTTTTACCATGTACGATCAACGCACCAAGTCAAATTCCTTGTGTGCATAGATACTTGGCCAGTAAACTGATTCTGATTCTGATCTGCGCGATTTGGAAAAACATAACAACGAAATGTGAATTTCCTGGAAAAAAAATAGAAAGGTTTAAGTTGTCAACATCGTTATATACTGTCAGTTTATAAGTAGATAAATTCCAGCACCCGTTTACCCTTCTGGGATCAAGGCATAACTCTCTCTGCCATATGTTTAGCTGAGATCCAGTGTTCTAACATTATATATATAAGCACCAACTTCATGGAAAATAATAATGTTGCCATTCCGATCCAATTTTCTTTTACAGAGTGTCTTCAGAATACAATGATCCTATGTGAATTTTATTGAAATTAAAAGCAAACTGGCAATTGTCATTTTCTAAACACTGTTGTTGAGTACAGCCAATGCATTCTATAAAAAGCGTAAATATCTTGCCATGGTTATTCAGTTTACATACCCTGAACTCAAAGAGAAATGCTTTCAAGCACTCATTTGTTAAGTTGGTAGATTTGAAACCAAAATCATCTGCATTCAACAGATTCAAGACAATCTTTCAAGCATGGGGACATGATTATTATCTAAATGGTGGTCGATTAGGAAAAGGGGAGATGCAACGAGACCTGGGTGTCATGGTGCACCAGTCCTTGAAAGTAGGTATGCAGGTGCAGCAGGCAGTGAAGAAAGCAAATGGCATGTTAGCATTCATCGCAAAAGGATTTGAGTATAGGAGCAGGGAGGTTCTACTGCAGTTTTACAGGGTCTTGGTGAGACCACACCTGGAGGATTGCGTTCAGTTTTGGTCTCCAAATCTGAGGAAAGACATTGTTGCCATAGAGGGAGTGCAGAGAAGGTTCACCAGACTGATTCCTGGGATGTCAGGACTTTCATATGAAGAAAGACTGGATAGACTTGGCTTCTACTCGCTTAAATTTAGAAGATTGAGGGAGGATCTTATAGAATTTACAAAATTCTTAAGAGGTTGGACAGGCTAGATGCAGGAAGATTGTTCCCGATGTTGGGGAAGTCCAGGACAAGGGGTCACATTTTAAGGATAAGGGGGAAATCCTTTAGGACCGAGATGAGAAAAACATTTTTCACACAGAGAGTGGTGGATCTCTGGAACTCTCTGCCACAGAAGGTAGTTGAGGCTAGCTCATTGGCTATATTTAAGAGGGAGTTAGATGTGGCCCTTGTGGCTGAAGGGATCAGGGGGTATGGAGAGAAGGCAGGTACAGGATACTGAGTTGGATGATCAGCCATGATCATATTGAATGGCGGTGCAGGCTCGAAGGGCCGAATGGCCTACTCTTGCACCTATTTTCTATGTTTCTATGAGACCGTACCTGATGTAATCTCAAGCAAAAAACTATCACTTCTGGCTTCCCATCGCATCCCTTCCCATTTCCTCCATATATTGCCTTTCTTCCCTCACCACCTTCAGTCCTCATGCACGGTTTTAACCTGAAATGTCAACCATTTCTTTCCCTCACAGATGTTGCTCAATCCATTGAGTTCCTCCAGCAGATTGGTTTTTGCTCCAGATTGCCACGTCTGCAGCATTGTGCTTCCATTTTGCTAGCTCACTGCAAAGTCTCTGCCTGTTTGGAATATGTTTTCCCCTTCTCTCCGATGGGAGTTCTGTGGGTCCCCATCTCACTACTCACTACCTATCAGGGGAGGAGCCATCTTGGAGGAATGGCTGCTAACCAGCATCCGTCCGTTAAACTCGCTTTTTTTAAAGTTTGTTTTTAGTTAGTCCTGTGTCGTCCGTTTGGAGAAATGGACTTTTTAATGAGGGGGGTAGAGGGCAATTTTATTTCTAGGTCCCTACCTGGTCAGTGAGGCAGCTTTTTCTCCGGGCTGCCCGTCGACCCGTCCTCGCGGCCTACCAGCGGGCTTGGAGCGCCGTTTCCTGGCGGGGACTGCCCAGCACCTGGGCTTCGTTGGCGGCACAGCGCTGTAGCGCTATCGTGGAGCGGAGCGAGCGATGCCTTGCCTGGGTCGCCGCGCTGGATCGACGCGCTGGAGCTCCGGTGAGCTGGACCGCCGAGAGCAACACCTCTGGGCTGCGGGTCTGCGGAGCGGTGCGGGCGGCGCCGATTTCAACATCGGGAGCCTGGGAGCTCCAAACCGGCGTGGCCTTGTCGGCTCCGGAAGCCGCGGTCTCCAGCTAGGAAGCGGCCGTTCCAGGTGGCCCAGCCACTGAGTGGACTCTCCCGACGCCGGGGCAACACCACCCGGTGAGAACGGCCTGAAACATCGGGCCTCCGTAGAGGCAATTGCGGTGGCCTCAATAGGCCTGACTTTGGGGTGAACTTGGGTTGGGGACTGGACATTGTGCATTCCCCCACAGTGGTATCCATTGTGGGGGGATGATTTTTAGTTTGTAAGGTAATCCTGTTAGTCTTTGTCCAAGATGGCTGTCGGAAGCGAGAGTGGACGCTGGCGCGCTTTAGCTGCCGCTGCTCTCTCTTCACATTGTGTTTTTGATTTTCTGTTTTTGGACTGAAATCTGTTTTTAGTTTGTGTCTCTGTGATGCCTTTATTATTTATTTTACTCTGATTATATGTTTATATTTCCTGTTAATCTATGTAAGGTGAACTTGAGATGTCTGAAAGGCGCCCAATAAATAAAATGTATTATTATTATTATTACTCACCCTCTGTGCTCTGTACTTCTATACTCTGTAGTCTACTGTTCTCCTAGAATCACATCAATGCCTCAGCACATCCTCTCATTTCTTTGGTACACAAAAATGCTGGAGTAACTCAGCGGGTGCAGCAGCATCTATGGAGGGAAGGAGATAAGCAACGTTTCGGGCCAAAAACCCTTCTTCAGATGTTGCCTATCTCCTTCGCTCCATAGATGCTGCTGCACCCGCTGAGTTTCTCCAGCATTTTTGTGTACCTTCGATTTTCCAGCATCTGCTGTTCTTTCTTAAACACTCTCATTTCTTTGCCCTGGCTAGCAGTCCTGGTGCATGGTCTTGACCCAAAAAAGTCAAAATTTCCTTTCCCCACACAGATGCTGATCAACCTCCCCGAGTTCCTCCCGCAATGTGTTTATTTGCAATCGTTCATGCATTTTTAATCCCTAATCACTGCAGGTTTGTAATTCATCTCACAAAATTTATATCCAAATTTGATGCACTATTGAGATCTGGTCTTCATTTATTTTCTGGGAATTCTGCCACCATTAATCCTACTTTACCACAATTTCCATATCATTTCAGCAGTCCAATAATAAATCATAAAAATCTGTTGAGATCCCAAACTACTGCTACTGATCCTCCTGTCTTCTGGATTTCCCCCAACTGATATTTAATGTATTTTTATCTTGTGCCCATCTGCTTTATTCCAAACTGCTTTCAAAATTAGGAATATATTGGTCACAAGATAGTCACAATTGAATCAATTGCAAAGTTGTTGTTATTTCCAAATATTAAGTAACATGATTCTTTTCATTGTAGGGTGCCTAGGAATATATTCAAAAATAATCCGAGAGAAACTACAAAAGATCTTCTCGTGAATGGCTTTCTCTACCAGGATTTTAATTCGAGTCATAGAGTGATACAGTGTGGAAACAGGCCCTTCGGCCCAACCTGCCCATACCGGCCAACATGTCCCAGCTATACTAGTCCCACCTGCCTGCGTTTGCTCTATAGCCTGCCAAACCATATACTTGTCTAACTGTTTTTTAAAGTTTTGGATAGTCCCAGCCTCAACTACCTCATCTGGCAGCTTGTTCCATACACCCACCATCCTTTGTGTGAAAAAGATACCCCTCAGATTCCTATTAAATCTTTTCCCCTTCACCTTAAACTTGTCCTCTGGTCCTCGATTCAACTACTCTGGGCAAGAGACTCTGTGCATCTACCCGATCTATTCCTCTATTCTTCTATTAAGGATTTGAATTTACACAGATGAAGACAGAACACTTTTCTTCATAATTGATAGTTGGAACTTAAGTCCTGACTCCAATTTGCTTTAAAGAATAGAATGGTTGACATCCTGAAATTTTGAAACTGGGTCTCCCCTTAAGATTTTAATTAGAAGAGAGAAAACTGTTTTGTACTCACAGTCATAAATGGCCAACACAACCCACAGACTAATCATTTTTGGCATTGACTCACCCTGAATGATTCAGAATATAACATATAATTTATGGTGTGCAGTTAATATGTTATATAATTACACATTTAATCATTGCAATATGGCTATGTCTCAGAGCTTTTACGACCACATTGCTAAATCCATCAAGTTATGGTATAGTTGTGATTAACAAGCCCATGTTTTAACGCTCTAGAATAGGTGCTAGTACCATTCAAAACCTCCATGAATCAAGTCTTTGAGGAAAGTAGGTGTCAAAACTGGAAGGACAAATATACATAAATACTCTTTTCCAGTGGATTTAGTACCTTTATATGATGTATTAAAACCTATTACTCATAATTCCCGGAGCCATGGTTTGTACCCGCATTTCTGTTTCCATAGCAATTTGTTGAAAACACTCATAATCCAGGAATTGATTAGGTTCAGAAACATGATCACAAACTCCACAAAAATGCACTAACGTTATAATTTTGTAATTTTCCAATAATTCGCACAACGCCCCACAAAGCAAATAATGAAAACTTGCAAAAATTCCCCCAAAACTTTCTTATTCAGTCCAAGAACATCGGTATGGTGACAGAAATTACCACAGAAAGCAGAAATCCAGACTACTGCTAAAGACAACTATGCATGTCCAACCAACCATTCATGTCAGAGCAAAGCAAAAAAAACTGTAACAATACTCAGGAGCAGCACAGCAATGTTAGGGGAAAGGAAACAGTTGATACAATAATCAGGACTTTCAATATAATACTAGCTTTCCAACAATTGTGAGCAGTACTCTGAAGCACTTTGACCGGACTCACAATATACGTTTATTTGTTGCTATCTCTATCCATCATTCCAGATTTGACAATAGACAATAGGTGCAGGAGTCGGCCATTCAAGCCAGCACCGCCATTCATTGTGATCATGGCTGATCATCCCCAATCAGTACCCCGTTCCTGCCTTCTCTCCATATCCCTTAATTCGCTCTCTTTAAGAGCTCTATCTAACTCTCTCTTGAAGCATCCAGAGAATTGGCCTCCACTGCCTTCTGAGGCAGAGAATCCCACAGATTCACAACTCTCTGGGTGAAAAAGTGTTTCCTCATCAACGTTCTAAATGGCCTAGCCCTTATTCTTAAACTGTGGCCCCTGGTTCTGGATTCCCCCAACATCGGGAACATGTTTCCTGCCTCTAGCGTGTCCAAACCCTTAATAATCTTATATGTTTCAATAAGATTCCCTCTCATCTTTCTATTCCTGAGTATACAACCGCTCTGTTCTATCAACATATGACAGTCCCTCCATCCCGGGAATTAACCTTGTGAACCTTGTGACACTCCCTCAATAGCAAGTATGTCCTTCCTCAAATTTGGAGACCAAAAATGCACATAATACTCCAAGTGTAGTCTCACTAGGGCCCTTTACAACTGCAGAAGGACCTCTTTGCTCCTATACTCAACTCCTCTTGTTATGAAGGCCAACATTCCATTAGCTTTCTTCACTGCCTTCTGTACCTGCATGCTTACTTTCAGTGACCGATGAACAAGGACCCCCAGATCCCGTTGTACTTCCCCTTTTCCCAACTTGACACCATTCAGATAATAATCTACCTTCCTGCTTATGCCACCAAAGTGGATAACCTCACATTTATCTACATTAAACTTCATCTGCCATGCATCTGCCCACTTACCAAACCTGTCCAAGTCACCCTGCATCTTCATAGCATCCTCCTCACAGTTCACACTACCACCCAGCTTTGTGTCATCTGCAAATTTGCTGATGTTACTTTGAATCCCTTCATCTAAATCATTGATGTATATTGTAAATAGCTGCGGTCCCAGCACCGAGTCTTGCGGTACCCCACTAGTCACTGCCTGCCATTCCGAAAGGGACCCGTTAATCCTGTTACACGGAAAATGAACTGTATCCAAATGAAACATTCCACACTGTATGATTGTTAGGTTAACTGCATGTCCCACTCATGCTCATCATTAAAGCCCCCATTCATTTAAAATAGCTCTTATTACCAATAATGATAACCATGATCTTGATCATGTATTATATCTGGAAAAGCAACAATTCCTAGTTTAGTGGAAAATCTTTGAAGAAAGTGATTTAGACACTTGAGGTAACATGTTTTCCCTTACCTCCTACGACGGAGGGCTGGCTGAGGGTCTATCAGACAATGTGACTTACACAATCAACATATTTCATTTATTGCCAGAAGGGCCTGTCCCACTTAAGCGACTTTTTCGATTACTGCTGGCGGCAGTCACAGTCGTAGCAGGTCGCCGAAAAACTGGCAACTGGACCCTGTCTACGACAATGTCCACGACAACCTACCACCTAATCAATGTCAAGGTATGTCAAGTTACGACAAACGGCAGCCTAGTCGTTGCGACTTAGGACGTCCACCCTACGACAACCCACGACGACACATACGACCACCTATGACCACACAGGCGACAACCCTCCGACAACCTGCGTCCACCCGCGACCAGCTACGACCCTGCCGGCGACAACTGAAGACAATTCAGTCGCCGGTACCTGTCGCCGGTTGACGTAGGTTGATGTAGGAAGTGGCCAATGGAATTCACCAAAGTCATCACCCGGTCGAGACCCTTCTTCAGACTGAGAGTCAGGGAAGGGGGAAACTGGAGATATGGATGTATAAGGTGTGAAAGCGACAGATCAAAGCAGAAAGGGAATGTAGAATGGTTCATTGTTGGCTGAGGGGAAGGTGACAACCAGGCATGGAAACAGTAAAATGAATCAGGAGGACAGTGAAATTAGTTGGAGAAGGTTTGTCCATGGTCTATGACTAGATTTGATGGAACATCTTGGTGAGCATGGACAGGTTGGGACGAGGGCTTGTTTCCATATTGTATGACTCTGTAGCTCCCACTTGCCAGATATCCCTTTATCTGCTGACACATCTTTCAATTAAACTTTACAAGTTCCAGGTTAATGCCATCAATAATGGCCTTGTCCCAGTTCAGGACATTAACTCCTGGATCAGTCCTATCTATTTCCATAACTGACTTAATACTAATATAGTATAATGTGGGCGGCACAGTGGTGCAGCAGTAGAGCTTCTGCCTTACAGCGCCAGAGACCTGGGTTCGATCCTGACGACGGGTGCTTGTCTGTATGGCGTTTGTATGTTCTCCCTGTGACCTGCATGCTTTCTAAGAGATCTTTGGTTTCCTCCCACACTCCAAAGACGTACAGGTTTGCAGGTTAATTTGCTTGGTATAATTGTAAATTGTCCCTGGTGTGTGTGTAGTGTAGTGTCAATGTGCAGGGATCGCTGGTCAGTGCGGACCCGGTGGGCCGAAGGGCCTGTTTCTGCACTGTATCTCTAAACTAAACTAGAATAGAATAGAATAGAATAGAATAGAATGTCTTTTATTGTCATTCAAACCGCTTGGTTTGAACGAAATTGCATTTCTACAGTCTTAACATTACAAAAAAACACCAAGACCCACACTTAACACAGTTTACACAAACATCCATCACAGTGAATCTCCAACACCTCCTCACTGTGATGGAAGGCAAAAGTCTTATCTCTTCCCTTTGTTCTTCTCCCGCGGTCCAGCAGTCCAACTGCAGCATCGAGCCGACTGGGGCTCCTGATGTTAAAGCCCCCGGCAGGCGATCATAAGTCTCGCAATGTTAGGCCCCGCTCCGAGTCCTTTAAACCCCGCAATTCCAGCGGGAGAAGTTGCTGTTGCGGGAGCTGCGAAAAGCGGTCTCCCACCAAGGACCTGCGAGCTCCCAATGTTCCTGTCCACAGGGCCTGCGGCCGGAGCCTCCAAAGCTCCTAAGTCGTCCAGCTCCGCGGTTAAACTAATAATAGTCACGGGTGCTGCCAAGTAATTGCTTGAGACAACTTTAGGTTCATTGTTACATGCACCGAGATGCCGAATATAGTTCTCAACATTGTCGTGCATCGGCTCCATGGACAAAGTTCAATGCCCGTGATGGAGGTGATATCAGACAGTATCTGAGGTTATAGAAGGACTGTTCACAAGCCTGATAAGAGAGGAGTTAGGTGTGCTGTCGTATCAATGTGGTTGGACCATGACAGAGCATTGTAACTTTAACTAAGCAGGGACGGGGTACTGATTTTAGATGATCAGCCATGATCATATTGAATGGCAGTGCTGGCTCGAAGGGCCGAATGGCCTATTCCTGCACCTATTTTCTATGTAACTAACCTGAGGCTTTCAACCATTTCCACTTCAGCAATATTGATTGGGGCATGCGTTCCCCCATGCTTCCCGAAGTCAATAACTAGTTCCTTCATCTTGCTGGCATTGAGGGAGAGGTTGCACACTTTCCTGCACTTAACATATTGTACCCAGCTAATGCCCATAGCAACCCTAGTCAATGTAAGGTAAAAGTCAGCTATTATTACAATCCTATTATTCTTACACATTTCTGTAATTTTCCTATTCTCTCTGCTGGCTATAGTCTTCATCTTTTCGTGTCCATCTTGTGACAAATATTGACCTCTCTGTCATCGTCCATCCTGAAAAGGACATAGAAACATAGAAACATAGAAAATAGGTGCAGGAGTAGGCCATTCGTCCATTCGAGCCTGCACCGCCATTCAATATGATCATGGCTGATCATCCAACTCAGTATCCCGTACCTGCCTTCTCTCCATACCCTCTGATCCCTCTAGCCACAAGGGCCACATCTAACTCCCTCTTAAATATAGCCAATGAACTGGCCTCAACTATCTTCTGTGGCAGAGAGTTCCAGATATTCACCACTCTCTGCGTGAAAAATGTTCGTCTCATCTCGGTTCTAAAGGGTTTCCCCCTTATCCTTAAGCTGTGACCCCTTGTCCTGGACATCCCCAACATTGGGAACAATCTTCCTGCACCTAGCCTGTCCAATCCCTTAATCAAGCTTTCGGCAAAAATCAGTGGGAGCCGGCACTTGTCGCAATAGATGATGGTTGAAGCAGAATTAGCTTGGGATACTTCCAGCTTCCAACCCTGTGACGTGGATGCCTCTGCTGGTTATAGAGTAATCCAATCAAAGTAACCAATCCTAGGGGATTGGATCAAACAGGATAGAAATGACAGTGACACAAGAGACTGCAGACGTTGGAATCTGAAGCAAATAAATTGCTGGAGAAACTCAACGGGTTCAGCGTGGATGGAGATAGATGGTGAATTTTTGGGATAAGATGTTCTTCCAGTTTGTGCTTGGTCTCATTGCAACAGTGGGGAAGACAGAGTGACCAGAGGGCCAAGATAGTCATTGCAGGTAGAATACAGATGATCTGCAAATCCATCGCCCTGTCCACGCTTGGCCTCTCCAACACAGACAAGGCCACATCACATGTCAGCATCTCATCCTTCTGGGAATAGGAATAGGAGTACTTTATTGTCACATGTGACAAGGCACAGTGAGATTATTTGATGGTATACCCAATGTACACAGATAGCAGCCACCAATGTCACTGACAAAGTTACAAAGCGTGCCAGCTTCCCCTTTTATTCTCCCATCACCTCCCTTGTCAGTCCCCCACGTTCTTCCCCTCACCCTCACGCGGTCATCCATGCTCTCATCGACCATCGACCGTGGGTCGACCTGCGGGGCTTCACCACCGCCGAAGCCTCACCGCTGTCAATGGCCCACTTCACGCCTCCGTCTGCGGCCCAGACTCGAGGCCCCGGCCGAGCCCCGACCTGGGCTTCAGCGCGGCGATCTGGGAGGCATCAAGATCATGGCGCCTCATTAAGGGCATCGGCCCGTGGCCCCAGTCCACAGCCGCGGCCCGTCTGGAAGTCTTCACTTCACTTTACAAAGAGAAGTGGATCTCACTGCAAATATCTCCAAGTGTTGGAGGATTGGACCGCTGGAGGCAATGCAGCAGCCAGGGAACGTGTGGATCAGGCAACGCTGGAGACACCACAGACGTTGGCTGAAGTATTCACCTATATCACATGATCTAACTGTTAATTTTCTAGATTGGTAGCATTTGCACAAATTCTTATATTGACTGCCACCTACAGAAATAACATTGGGATGAGTATACTTTTACTAGAAATGCATAAGAATCTGCGTGTAGTGTTGGAATTTATCTCTTTCATAAAATAAAGCAAAAGTAGAGGCTGGATAATTTTATAATATACTAGACCAAGTGGGACCGGTTGGGTCCCCTCTCCTCAACGCACGGTTGTGGGGGGTGGGGGGAGCGGCGGCCCGCGGCGTCACACACACACTAACCACCCCCTTGATATTATATTAATATTATTCATTCGCTCCTTTTACCTCATCCCCCACCATATCCACTCACGCATAGCCCCCAACTCGCAGGTGCTGGCAGAGAGAGAGAAAGAAGGACAGAGAGAGGGAGGGCAGAGAGAGGGGGGGCAGAAAGGGGGAGAGCAGTGGGAGAGAGGGCAGATAGAGAGATAGAGAGGGGGCAGAGAGAGAGAGGCCAGCGAAGTGAGAGAAAGAGAGAGAGGGGCAGAGAGAAATATAAAGAGCAGAGAGAGAGAGGGGACAGAGATAGAGAGAGAGAGAGAGAGAGAGAGAGCATCAAGCCCAGTGTCCAAGCAGGCAAGCCGGCAAGTGTGGAAATTAAATTTGCACATTTTGAATATTGTTTCCAAAGGAGAAAGCAAGTTCCAAGAGATAGGGCGATCAAGACCGAGAGAGAGAGAGAGAGAGAGAGAGAGAGAGAGAGGGAGAGAGAGAGAGAGAGAGAGAGAGAGAGAGAGAGAGAGAGAGAGAGAGAGAGAGAGAGAGGAGGGAGGGCATAGAGAGGGAGGGCATAGAGAAGGAGGGCAGAGAGAGGGAGGGGTACAATTATGTAAAAGAATATGTAAACATTTTATCATTAGCGCTTCGTTTTTTGAGAAGATGTGATTATACACAAACATACACACAAATAAATACACATCCAAGATCAGACTTTTAGGTTTATAGATGACCTAATGTGGATGTGATTCTAATCAACCATTGGATCTCCCTCATGGTCTTACCTTGGGTCTCCCTCATGGTCATGTGCAGTTTTGGTCTCCGAATATGAGCAAGGCCATTCTTCCTATTGAGGTGGTGCAGTGTAGGTTCACTAGGTTAATTCCCGGGATGACGGGACTGTCATATGCTGAGAGAATGGAGCGGCTGGGTTTGTATATTCTGGAATTTAGAAGGATGAGAGGGAATCTTATTGAAACACATAAGATTAATAAGGGTTTGGACACGCTAGAGGCAGGAAACATGTTCCAGATGTTGGGGGAGTCCAGAACCAGGGGCCACTGTTTAAGAATAAGAGGTAAGCCATTTAGAACACAGATGAGGAAACGCTTTTTCACACAGAGAGTGGTGAGTGTGGAATTCTCTGCCTCAGAGGGCGGTGGAGGCAGGTTCTCTGAATTCTTTCAAGTAAGAGCTAGATAGGGCTCTTAAAAATATTGTAGTCAGGGGATATGGGGAGAAGGCAGGAACGGGGTACTGATTGGGGATGATCAGCCATGATCGCATTGAATGGCGGTGCTGGCTTGAAGGGCCGAATGGCCTACTCCTGCACATATTGTCTATTGTCTATTGTCTATCGTCTATTGCACATACTTTTTTGTGATCCTAGGAGTTTCTTTTGACTTTGTCTCCCTTGGTCACTGCCAATGTTCCTCTTGGACATTTATTTCTACACCCTGCATTGCTTTCCCCTTCTGACTGTACTTTCCACCTTCCATTTTGATCTCCTTACTCACTTGATCTCTCTCCTCCCCTCCCTACATCCCGTCTCCCACTCAGTTTTTTGCTTCCACGCTGAGCAGTGTAAAAGGCTTCTTTGTCAGTCCGCATGAGGGTTTGGCATTGCACAGGAATGACGAAGGGAAGTATGTAAAGGAAAAAAAAAGGACCGAAAAGTTGGCTCTGCTGAAGAGCTTGGAGCTGATTATTCTTGGATGCAAGCATTGAAATGCCAGCCTGATCATTTGCAAATGCACGATCGCAAATGGATGTTTCAATTCAAGAATAACCACCAATACCCGGTCAATCTACATTCGTAGTGATAGCAAGGGGGTAACTGAGAAAACGGGTAAATGGTAAACAAGTTAGTTTTAAGTTGCTTGGGGTATTGAGGTGGAATGGATAGGACTAATGGGCCTGCCCCACCTAGGCGATGTTTCATGCGACTGCCAACAGTGGAACAGTAGAACTAGAACAGTGACTGTCAGAGTGGAACACACACACACACACACACAACACACACCACACACACACACACACACACACACACACACACACACACACACACACACACACACACACACACACACACACACACACACACACACACACACACACACACACACACACACACACACACACACACACACACACACACACACACACACACACACACACACACACACACACACACACACACACACACACACACACACACACACACACACACACAACACTTCTTTCACCAGCCCGTTATGCAGGCGGGGGACAAGGCAAGCATGGGGGAGCGCTGTCTGAGTGAAATTCACAGGGAGCAGAGCAAATGTGATACAGACACATACCGCGATGAAAAGGAAGGTTGGCGCTGTAATTATGACGTGAAAGAACTATGTACGGGAAGGGTCACGTAAGTCCTTTGAACGAGGTGGAGGGGGAGATGGAGTGGAGAGGGGAGAGCGGAGAAGGAGGGGGGAGAAGAAGTGGAGACAACTTTTAAGAAGCAAGAGATAGCTCTTGCTGTGAAGCTCGGTGGACATTTAACATTACCGGTCGGTTATCCTTGGTTCTGAAAACTACTGCTTACGTTTATTTTACGAATGAGCCAATGAAAATCACCGGTTAGCACCGGCCACCACCTACTAGAACCTACGACAACATTCAACCTCCTGGCAACCCATTAGGACCTCCTGGCAACCCACCTACGGTATGAGAATTCTCGCTACTCTCCGTGGTGGCTTCATTCTAATCGCCACTAATTTTTCACCATGTTGAAAAATTCGCGGTGACCATAACGAGGCCTAGACTGCGGGAACTCTTCGCGATCATGAAGGCGACTCCCCGGCAACCACCCGCGAACATGTGGCGAACATGTGGCGACCACAGAGTCTCCTGCAGTCGCCTAAAAAGTCGCCTAAGTGGGACAGGCCCATTAGGGAGAATCTTGAAGTGAGAAGACAGGGTTGGCAAAGTCTTTTGGTTACATATGAAATGATTTGGTGGGTGAACAAAGTGAACATGGTTTGTTGGGGGGAATAAAATGAAGGGGCATGGAAGAATGTGACATATAGGTCAGAGTTGGTACTGGGACCCAAAAGAGGAAATGCTCACCTGAACAGGCAGTGTTTAAAGAAAGAAAACAAATGGAGTTAATGTTACGGTTGAATAATTCCACAGTAGAACTGGCCAGCATACCCAGGTTGAAGGTGAGGTGAAGAGAGACACAAAAAGCTGCTAGTGTGTGGACTGGCATTTAGGAAAGCAGAAAAGTGCTTAATAATGAGGAAATTTGGATAGGATTATTTTTGGTGGTTGACTTGGATTACTCGTGCCTGTGGCCCACGTCGCCCATTGCTTCTCTCCATAGACCCGCTGAGTTTCTCCAGCATTTTTTGTCTACCTTCGAGTTTTCCAGCATCTGCAGTTCATTCTCAAACAGAAGGTGAGGTGGTCTTTTCCAAACATTTTTTGAGCCTCTTTGGAACAGTGTGGGAGACGAAAGAGAGAGATCAGTGTAGATTGGGATGGTGAATTAAAATGAAAGTCGGAAAGTCGGAATTATTCCTGCAGATTCAGTCTGAAGAAGGGTCTCGACCGTAAAGGTCACCTATTCATTTTCACCGAGATGCTGCCTGATCCGCTGAGTTACTACAACTTTTTGTGTCCACCTTCTCAATAAAGAACAGATGAATTTGTATTCATGTCGCATCTTGCGTGCATTTATCAACTTTACTTTTGAAGTGCAGTCACTATAAGTGCAGTAAGAAGCAATAGCTGCTTTATCCAGCATTCTGTGTCACAGAGATGCTGCCTGTCCCGCTGAGTTACTCCAGCATTTTCTGTCTATCTGCACTATGGTCTTAGATATACCAATGATTGGGCAATTAGTTACTGCTGTTGCTTGTAGGATAAATATTAGCCATGTAATTTTTCGTCATCTTTTTTAAAATGCCAAGGGCGGCCGCGGTGGTGCAGCGGTAGAGCTGCTGCCTTACAGCGCTCGCAGCGCCGGAGATCCAGGTTTGACCCTGACTACAGGTGCTGTCTGTATGGAGTTTGTACGTTTTCCCCGTGACCTCCATGGGTTTTCTCTCAGGTCTTCAGTTTCCTCCCTCATTCCAAAGACGTAGAGGTCGGTAGGTTAATTGGCTGGGTGTATGTGTAAAAATTATCCCTAGTGTGTGTAGGATAGTTTTAAAATGCAGGGATCGCTGGTCGGCGCGGACTCAATGGGCCGAAGGATCTGTTTCCACGCTGCATCTGTTAACTAAACAAAACTAAACTAAACTGGATCAGGTGAACATTCGTTTAATATCTCCTGTAAAGGATCACACTCTCTACAGCCCTAAACGATCAGGTTGGATTCATGTCCACACCCCTGAAATGGGTCTAGAAGCAGCAACTTTCTCCCACAGATGAAGTTTGAGTCAAGTCTGACACTAATGTGAAACATAAATATGTTCTGGCAGAGAGCGAAGGGAATTTGGTCTGCGTCCAATGGCCCTTACTGGTCTCTATACTTGTACCGCAGAAACCGTGCCAATTAAGGGACAGAAGTTTAGGGGTGACATGAGGGGGAACTTCTTTACTCAGAGAGTGGTAGCGGTGTGGAATGAGCTTCCAGTGGAAGTGGTGGCGGCAGGTTCGTTGGTATCATTTAAAAATAAATTGGATAGGCATATGGATGAGAAGAGAATGGAGGGTTATGGTATGAGTGCAGGCAAGGGGGACTAAGGGAAAAAAGTTGTTCGGCACGGACTTGTAGGGCCGAGATGGCCTGTTTCCGTGCTGTAATTGTTATATGGTTATATGGTTATATCCGGATGCATCGCCACTTAGCGTGGCAACTGCTCTGCCCAAGACAGTACGAAATGACACATCACTGTGAACACCGCCCAGTACATCAAGCAAAGCAGCACCCTTCCCATTGACTCCATCTATAGTATACCTCGCACTACCTCAGCAAAGCAGTCACCATAATTGTTCACGAACCTCAGTCATTTTCCCTGCTCCTCCTCCCATCAAGCAGAAGACACTAAAACGTGAAGGCATGTATCGCCAGATTCAAATTCAGCTTCCTCACTGTTCCTCACTGTTAAAATATTCTTGGGCAGACCTCTCTTGTATTAAGGATAAATTTCTCATCTTTCAATCTGCCTTGTTGCAAACTTTGCATTTTTTTTTAAATTACATTTTTTCCATAGCTCATAGAGCCATAAAGCATGGAAACAGGCCCTTCGGCCCAACATTCCTACACCGGATAACATGCCCCATCCACACTAGTCCCACCTGCATGCGTTTGGTCAATATCCCTCTAAACCTGCCCTATCCATGTACCTGTCGAATTGTTTCTTAAACGTTGTGATAGTCTTCGTCTTCTTCTTCAACTTGCCTAAAGTTGTAGGGCAACTTGTTCTATTTGATCTTATTTGACTGTTCACGCCGGGTTGATTGCATTAATCAAAACAGGGCGGACCACGTGAAGGTTGCAATCTTCCACCCCATTGTGATAGTCCTTGCCTGAAATACCTCCTCTGGCAGCTCATTCCATACACCCACCACCTTTTGTGTGAAAAGGTTACCCCTCAAATTCCTATTAAATCTTTCCCACTTCACCTCTGGTTCTTGATTTGCTTACTCTGTGTGTCTACTTGATGTATTCCTCTCATGATTTTATACACCTCCATTAGGTCAGCCCTGGAGCATCTTGGACAATACAGCTCACTCCATCCTTGACACACTGGTCAATATGAGGAGTACCTTCAGCAACAGACTGGGTGCACCAAGATGCAGCACAGAACGCCACAGGGGATCCTTTTTCCCTGTGGCTATCAAACCGTACAACTACTCCCCCTTCTGTCGTGGAGTAGACTGACTCCACTTCCCCCCCCCCACCCTCAACCACTGCCACCCTCCTCATCCCCCACCCTCTCCCCTCCCCTCCCCTCCCCCCCCCCCCCCCCCCCCTCTCCTCCCCTCCCTTGGCAGACCAATTAATAGTTCCATAACATCGTATCGCATCGTAACTCATCCGTCCAATTCTTGTGCTCAGATCCAGTACGATTATGGAAAATGCTCTCTCCTGTGTTATACCATCCTTGAACAGTTTCAAGTTTAGCTTTAAGGGCCTGTGCCACTGTACGAGGTAATTCAAGAGTTCTACCGAGTTTCCCCTGATTCAAACTCGGAGAATTACGTTAATTGCCGTTCGTAGGTACTCGGGGCTCTCGTGGACATTTTTCACACTGTTGAAAAAACTTCACGAACTTACTGCGTTTCCCGAGTACCTGCTGTCAGCGTTACAAGCAGCTAAGAGATGTCCCGAGCTCCGACGTACCCGCTACGTACATTCTACATACTTACCATGAGTTTGATTTTTTTTTTAACTCAGGAGAGCTCTTGGGTAAACTTGTATAGTGGGACAGGCCCTTAAAGCTGCAGAAATTCCTGCTACAACTTTAAGAGGTGCAAGCTGGCTTTAAGCTCCATTAACTAGTGACAGCCTCTCTCATAATTCAACCCACAGTTGTTGAAGTGATAGGCTGGTGAACGATTGAATGAGTGGCAGAGCAATTCAAGCAGACTTTGGTTTATCAAAATGTCTGTGCTTGGCTTTTGAAGGTTCCTCCCCTAGAAACATAATACATGTTCATGTTTCACCAGGGTACACATTGTCGATTGAAAGTTTAAAAAAATAACTTGGGACTGCCTATTCTCTTGAAAGTTCTTGTTTCACCTCGAGAATGTTTAAAAAGGGATTCAGAACCTCTGTTTTTAATAAACATCGCTGCCTCTATTTCTGCAGCTGTGACATTGAACTAGCCAGGGGCATAGCAAAAAATAGCTTCATAAACAAAGCAATCTATGAGCAAGTCCATATGGAAAATCTCTTATTGCAGTTCACTGAAGAATGTGGAGAGGAACTGCACCATTTTCTTCCTGCATGTAAAATATGATTTCTTCTTTGCAGGCTGTCCCCAGTAACTGATTCTATTTTTAGAGATGTCTTGCAGTGAATTTTGCCCTTAAGATGCAAAATGCACAAAAAGCATTTGATCATGGTATCTATTACCTCCACGGTGTTATGGCATCAAAAGCATTAAAACTGAGAAGAAAGAGCAATTACTAAAAGTAGAGAGAATGAGGAAACTAATTCTGCTGTTCGTAGGAACAAACATCTCCATGTATGTGGGAGTATTTTTAATTTAATTTAGAGATACAGCATGGAAATGGGCCCTTCAGCCCGCTGAGTCCATGCAGACCATTGATCCCCTGTTCACACTAATTCCTCAACAATGTCAACCTGCTTTCTCATCCACTCCCTACACCCCAGGGGCAATTTTCCTACAAACCTGCATGTTTTTGGGATTTGAGAGGAAACCAGAGTACCAAGAGAAAACCCACGTGGTCACAAGGAGAATGTGCAAACTCCACGCAGGTAGCACCCGAGGTCAGGATTGAACTCCTGATATGTGTGGAGCAAATGATGGAAGTTGTTATTAGGGATAATGCAAATAGTCTTGGTCTTCTTCGATAGGATTTTGAGGTGGGGAGACATTCAGGCTTCTGTTCAATTGTGTATAAGTGGCTAGACCAGTTGAAGAAAGAAATACTCCCATTTATAAGGCCTTCTATCACAATTAGCTTTTCATTCTCCAGCTTTGGCAGTGTTAAGGGTCAGAATAGCACAGAACTCCATTTGATATCAAATCTTACTCCTTTGCAGCTGTGGTTAGATGTTAAGTACTTATTTATAGAGCCATAGAGTCATAGAGTGATACAGTGAGGAAACAGACCCTTGGCCCAACTTGCCTCCACCGGCCAACATGTACTAGCTACACCAGTCCCACGTGCCCACGTAGGGTCCATATCCTGCCAAACCTGTCCTATCCATGTACCTGATTAACTGTTTCATAAATGTTGGGATAATCCCTGACTCAATTACCTCCTCTGGCAGCTGGTTCCATACACCCACCGCCCTTTGTGTCAAAAAGATACCCCTCAGATTCCTTTTCCCCTTCACCTTGAACCTGTGTCCTCTGGTCCTTCGATTCACCTACTGGGCACGAGACTCAGTGCATCTACCCGATCTATTCCTCTCATGATTTTATGCTTCTGTGATGAATGTACTACACTAGTGATGACATCTTCATTTACTAATGAAGCTCTAGTCTAGTAATATCCAGCAGGTATCCGGTAGGCGGCGCGACTCTTGTCAGCAGCGGCCTCTGCAGCCCGTCTGCGTTTTTATTATTTTTTGTCTATGTTTCTATGTAGTTTTTGTTATTTTTTGTTGGGGTATGTGTGTGGGGGGGGGGGGGTGGGGTGGGAGGGAGGGAGGGGGTAACTTTTTGAATCTCTCCCTGCACGGGAGACCCAACCTTTTCTGTCGGGTCTCCGTTGTCGTTGGGGCTGCAACGAGGAGCGGCCTCCAACAGGAGAAGACTGGGCACTCTGGTGCCGACGACTCACCTCACCGTCGCGGAGCTGTCCGAGTCCGGAGCGGGTGGAGCGGTGGTGGAGCGGTGGTGGAGCGCTGCTGCTGCTGCGGCCCGACCTCCGGAGATTCGGAGGCTGCAACTGCGGGTCTGGCAGACAGCGGCACCGGGAGCCCACGGGTTCCTGGAGGGAGACCGCTTTTCAGGGCTCCTGCAACGGCGACTTCTCCCGCCTGAGTTGCGGGGTTTAAGAGCTCCTGGAGCGGGGCCTGACATCACTGCCCCGCGCGGCTTGGAATGGCCGCGGGACTCTGCGAGCGCCCGCCGGGTGCTCCAACATTAAGAACCCGGTGTGCGACCTCGCACCACCCAGCGTGGCTTTAATGGCCGCGGGACAATCGCCATCGCCAGCCGGGGGCTTTGACTTTGACTCTGACATCGGGGGGGGGGGGGGGGGGGTGCAGTGGAGAGATAAGTTTATTTGGCCTTCCATCACAGCAATGTGATGGATGTTTATGTAAATTATGTTGTGTCTTGGGTCTATTTGTTTGTAATGTATGGCTGCAGAAACGTCATTTCGTTTGGACCTCAAGGGGTCCAAATGACAAATAAATTGAATCTTGAATCTTGTATGTTGCAACTCAATAACAAGTTTAGAGTTGATCAACATGTGCTCATATCTATATTCAATCAGCACGAAAATGGCAGATATCTCTTTTTGTATTGTGACTGAAATCTGTGTTGGTTTCTTTCAAAACAATACACAGCAGGTGGGAGATGAAGTGATGTCCATTCCTTGTGAATGTTGGGCAAACATGCAGGAGCGGGTTGGACTTTCTGTCCTTCATTTTTGTCCATTAGTGTAATTACATGGCCAATAGCTCTGCTATTCTATAATAGATGCCTCTTAATAATTTCTGAAGACTGGAGTTTCTTGTTCCTTACAATGGTACACTATTCAGCACTGCCTCTTGAGTCATTTGTTCTGTTTAATGTTATTCTTAGTCATTGAGGATTAGGCATTTGATTATTGTATAGAACCCCAAAAAAACATCTGTGTTACATTAAACTGTCCAGCCTATTTTAAAATCCTCAGTGTTCTTTCACACCATTGCATGTTAACTGAAATCTACATTGACAGAGAAATCAAAGTTTTTTTTTCTAAAAAATTATCAGTACATAGAATTGTATACAGTGCATTGCTTGAAAATTCTCCTTAGTCAAGTCTATGGGAAAGGACAAACAATTTTGCCTGCTATCTTTGCTTTAACAACCAATAAAGAGAATGGTGAGTGGAATAAAACGTGCCTTTAACAAAGGATAAATATAACTTACAATTGGAGACCAAAGCTGAATCAGACATGATATAATAATAAACTGCTCAAATTTGCAGACGAAGAAATTAAAAATGTCATGATCTCACCTGTGTCCATTTTCTTGGGAATAAAATTCAAACTGTAATTGATTGTGAAAAAATACGTTTGAGGTTATCATTGAAAATTAGTCCTTGACTGCTTCTTAAAACTGTTGCACATAATAATCATGCACAAGGAACTGCAGATGCTGGTTTAAAAAAACGACACACAAAATTGTGGAGCAACTCAGCAGGTCAGGCAACATCTCTGGGGAACATGGGTAGGTGACATTTCAGGCTGGGTCTGAGGATAGGTCTCAACCCAAAACCTCAAGAGATGGTGCCTGACCCACTGAGTTGCTCCAGGACATTGTGTGTTTTCTTGCACGTAATAATTGTTTTGTTTACATACTCAAATACTTGAAGTAATGTTGGAAAAGACCAATGCTCTGCAAAACCAAACCTGCCCACCTTTGTGGTAGATCCTAACTATTGCAAACATTCTCATTTGTTTTTTCCTAACAATTTGCTTGTGTATTCTCCTAAATAACCAACAGAATCAAAGCAAAAGCATCTTGGGTAGTGAATCTGTGGAATTCATTGCCACAGATAGTTGTGGAGGCCAAGTCAATGATGAAGGGTATCAAACCTTCATAACAAGAGGAGATGAGTATGGGAGCAAAGAGGTTCTTCTACAGTTGTACAGAGTCTTAGTGAGACAGCACCTGGAATATTGTGTGCAGTTTTGGTCCCCTAATTTGAGGAAGGACATTATAGCTATTGAGGGAGTGCAGCGTAGGTTTACAAGGTTAATTCCCGGAATGGCAAGACTGTCATATGCTGAGAGAATAGAAAATTAGAAAATAGGTGCAGGCGTAGGCCATTTGGCCCTTCGAGCCTGCACCGCCATTCGATATGATCATGGCTGATCATCCAACTCAGTATCCCATTCCTGCCTTCTCTCCATACCCCCTGATCCCTTTAGCCACAAGGGCCACATCTAACTCCCTCTTAAATATAGCCAATGAACTGGCCTCAATTACCTTCTGTGGCAGAGAATTCCACAGATTCACCACTCTCTGTGTAAAAAATGATTTTCTCATCTCGGTCCTAAAAGACTTCCCTCTTATCCTTAACCTGTGACACCTAGTTCTGGACTTCCCCAACTTCGGGAATATTCTTCCTGCATCTAGCCTGTCCAAACCCTTAAGAATTTTGTAAATTCTATAAGATCTCCCCTCAATCTTCTAAATTCTAGCGTGTACAATCCGAGTCTATCCAGTCTTTCTTCATATGAAAGTCCTGCCATCCCAGGAATCAGTCTGGTGAACCTTCTCTGTACTCCCTCAATGGCAAGAATGTCTTTCCTCAGATTAGGAGACCAAAACTGTATGCAATACTCTAGGTGTGGTCTCACCAAGACCCTGTACAACTGCAGTAGAACCTCCCTGCTCTTATACTCAAATCCTTTTGCTATGAATGCTAACATATCATTCGCTTTCTTCACTGCCTGCTGCACTTGTATTCCTACGTTCAATGACTGGTGTACCATGACACCCAGGTCTCGTTGCATCTCCCCTTTTCCTAATTGGCCACCATTCAGATAATAGTCTACTTTCCTGTTTTTGCCACCAAAGTGGATAACCTCACATTTATCCACATTAAACTGCATCTGCCATGTATTTCCCAACTCACCCAACCTATCCAAGTCACCTTGCAGCCTCCTAGCATCCTCCTCACAGCTAACACTACCCCCCAGCTTAGTGTCATCCGCAAACTTGGAGATGTTGCATTCAATTCCCTCATGCAGATCATTACAAATAGCTGGGGTCCCAGCACTGAGCCTTGCGGTACCCCACTAGTCACTGCCTTCCATTCTGAAAAGGACCCGTTTACTCCTACTCTTTACTTCCTGTCTGCCAGCCAGTTCTCTATCCACATCAATACTAAACCCCCAATACTGTGTGCTTTAAGTTTGTATACTAATCTCTTATGTGGGACCTTGTCGAAAGCCTTCAGAAAGTCCAGATATAACACATCCACTGGTTCTCCCTGATCCACTCTACTAGTTACATCCTCTAAAAATTCTATAAGATTCGTCAGACATGATTTACCTTTCATAAATCCATGCTGACTTTGTCCAATGAAATCACCACTTTCCAAATGTGCTGCTATCCCATCTTTAATAACTGACTCCAGAATTTTCCCCACCACCGATGTTAGACTAATGGTCTGTAATACCCCATTTTCTCTCTCACTGCCTTTATAAAAAGTGGGGTTACATTAGCTACCCTCCAGTCCTCAGGAACTACTCCAGAATCTAAAGAGTTTTGAAAAATTATCACTAATGCATCCACTCTTTCTGCGGCTATTTCTTTAAGTACTCTGGGATGCAACTTATCTGGCCCTGGGGATTTATCGGCCTTTAATCCATTCAATTTACCTAACACCACTTCCCGGCTAACCTGGATTTTACTCAGTTCCTCCATCTCATTTGACCCCCGGTCCCCTGCTATTTCCGGCAGATTATTTATGTCTTCCTTAGTGAAGACAGAACCAAAGTAGTTATTCAATTGGTCTGCCATGCCTTTGCTCCCCATGATCAATTCGCCTGTTTTTGACAGAAAGGGACCTACATTTGTTTTAATTAATATTTTCCTCTTCACATATCTATAAAAACTTTTGCAGTCAGTTTTTATGTTCACTGCCAGTTTTCTTTCATAATCTATTTTCCCTTTCCTAATTAAGCCCTTTGTCCTCCTCTGCTGGACTCTGAATTTCTCCCAGTCCTGTGGTAGGCTGCATTTTCTGGTTAATTTGTGCGCTTCATCTTTTGTTTTGATACAATCCCTGATTTCCCTTGTTATCCATGGATGCACTACCTTCCCTGATTTATTCTTTTGCCAAACTGGGATGAACAATTGTTGTAATTCATCCATGCAGTTTTTAAATGCCTTCCATTACATATCCACCGTCAACCCTTTAAGAATCATTTGCCAGTCTATCTTGGCCAATTCACGTCTCATACCCTCAAAGTCACCTTTCTTTAAGTTCAGGACCCTTGTTTCTGAATTAACAATATCACTCTCCATCCTAATGAAGAACTCAACCATATTATGGACACTCTTGCCCAAGGTGCCACGCACAACAAGACTGCTAACTAACCCTTCCTCATTACTCAATACCCAGTCTTGAATAGCCTGGTCTCTGGTTGGTTCCTCTACATGTTGGTTTAGAAAACTATCCCGCATACATTCCAAGAAATCCTCTTCCTCAGCACCCCTGCCAATTTGAATCACCCAATCTATATGTAGATTGAAGTCACCCATTATAATTGTTTTACCTTTGTTGCACGCATTTCTAATTTCCTGTTTGATGCCATCTCCCACTGCTACTGTTAGGTGGCCTGTACACAACTCCCACTAGCGTTTTCTGCCCCTTAGTGTTTCGCAGCTCTACCCATATCAATTCCACATCCTCCAAGCTAATGTCCTTCCTTTCTATTGCGTTAATCTCCTCTCTAACCAGCAACGCTACCCCGCTACCTTTTCCTTTCTGTCGATCCCCCCTGAATATTGAATATCCCTGGATGTTCAGCTCCCAGCCTTGGTCACCCTGGAGCCATGTCTCCGTGATCCCAACTATATCATATTCATTAATAACTATCTGCACATTCAACTCATCCACCTTATTACGAATGCTCCTTGCATTAAGATACAAAGCCTTCAGGCTTGTTTTTACAACACTCTTACCTCTTATACAATATACAGGGGGGAGGAGCCATCTTGGGGAACGGCTGCTAACCAGCAGCCGTCTGTTTAATTCGCTTTTTTTAAAGGTTTTTAGTAAGTCGTATGTTTCGTCCGTTGGAGAAGATGGACTTTTTAATGTGGGGGGTAGGGGGCAATTTTACTTCTAGGTCCCTACCTGGTCGGTGAGGCAGCTTTTTCTCCGGGCTGCCCCGTCGACCCGTCCTCGTGGCCTACCAGCGGGCTTGGAGCGCCGTTTCCTGGCGGGGACCGCCCAGCATCTCGGCCTTGGTGGCGGCACAGCGCTGGAGCGCTATCGTGCAGCGGAGCGGGCGATGCCTTGCCTGGGTCGCCGCGCTGGAGCTCCGGTGAGCTGTGACCGCCGAGTTCAACACCTCCGGGCTGCGGGTCTGCGGAACGGAGTGGGCGGCGCCGACTTCAACATCAGGAGCCTGGGAGCTCCAAACCGGCGCGGCCTTGTCGCCTTCGGAAGCCGCGGTCTCCAGCTACAAAAGCAGCCATTCCAGGTGGCCCAGCCGCTGAGAGGACTCTACCGACGCCGGGGCAAGACCACCCGGTGAGAACGGCCAGGAACATCGGGCCTCCGTAGAGGCAATTGCGGTGGCCTCAATAAACCTGACTTTGGGTGAACTTGGGGTTGGGGACTGGACATTGTGCCTTCCCCCACAGTGGTATCCATGGTATCCATTGTCTGTACGTAATCCTGTTAGTCTTTGTCCAAGATGGCTGCCGTGAAGGGAGAGTGGACGCTGGCGCGCTTTAGCTGCCGCTGCTCTCTCTTCACACTGTGTTTTTGATTTTTTGTTTTTGAACTGAATTCTGTTTTTAATTTGTGTTTCTGTGATGTCTTTTTTATTTATTTCATTCTGATTATATGTGTTTTATTCCTGTTAATCTCTGTAAGGAGTCCTTGAGATGTCTGAAAGGCGCTCACAAATAAAATTTGTTATTATTATTATTATGTTGAAAAGTGTCCGTTTTTGATTTTTGCTCTGGATTTGTCTGCCTGCCACTTTTACTTTTCACCTTGCTACCTATTGCTTCTACCTTCATTTTACACCCCTCTGCCTCTCTGCTCTTGCACCCATCCCCCTGCCACATTAGTTTAAATCCTTCCCGACAGCACTAGTAAACACTCCCCCAAGGACATTGGTTCCATTCCGGCCCAGGTGCAGACCATCCTGTTTGTACTGGTCCCACCTCCCCCAGAACTGGTTCCAATGCCCTAGAAATTTGAATCCCTCCCCCTTGCACCATTTTTCAAGCCACGTATTCATCTGCAATATCCTCCTATTTCTACTCTCACTGGCCCGTGGAACTGGTAGTAATCCAGAGATTATTACCTTTGAGGTCCTACTTTTAAGTTTATCTCCTAGCTCCCTAAATTCACCTTGTAGGACCTCATCCCTTTTTTTACCTATATCGTTGGTGCCAATATGCACCATGACAACTGACTGTTCACCCTCGTCCTCCAGAATGTTCTGAAGCCATTCAGTGACATCCTGACCCTTGCGCCAGGGAGGCAACATACCATCCTGGAGTCTCGTTTGCGGCCGCAGAAACGCCTATCTATTCCCCTGACAATTGAGTCCCCTATTACTATTGCCCTTCAACTCTTTTCCCCGCTCTCATGTGCTGCAGAGCCACCCATGGTGCCATGAACTTGGCTGCTGCTGCATTCCCCTGATGAGCCATCTCCCTCAACAGTAACCAAAATGGTGTACCTGTTTAGGAGGGAGATGACCGCAGGGGACTCCTGCACTACCTGCCGACTGCTACGCTGGCTATTGGCCAGCCGTTCCCTTTCTGTCCTCTTACCTTTTACCTGCGGTGTGACCAACTCACTGTACATGCTGTTCACGACTTTCTCAGTATCGTGGATGCTCCAGTATGAATCCAGCCGCAGTTCCAATCGTTCAATGCGGTCTGCCAGGAGCTGCAGCTGGACACACTTCCTGCAAACATAGTCACCAGGGACACCAACCATATCCCTGATCTCCTACATGTTGCAGGCTGAGCAAACCACGGGGCCAATCTCCACTGACATAGCTTACTCCCAAATTAAATCAACTCCCTCACACTATAAAAATCTTCATCCTTTAAACTGTACCTTTACTAATAAATACTGTACCCTTAACTTACAGAACCCTCAACTCACTGAATGGAGTGGCTGGGCTTGAATCCCCTAGAGTTTAGAAGGATGAGAGGGCATCTTATTGAAACATATAAGATTATTAAGGGTTTGGACACACTAGAGGCAGGAAACATGTTCCCGATGTTGGGGGCGTCCAGAACCAGGGGTCACAGTTTAAGAATAAGGAGTAAGCCATTTAGAACGGAGATGAGGAAACACTTTTTCTCACAGAGGGTTGCGAGTCTGTGGAATTCTCTGCCTCAGAGGGCGGTGGAGGCCGGTTCTCTGGATGCTTTCCTGCCTTCTCCCCATATCCCCTGACTCCGCTATCTTTTTTTTTTTTTTTTTAATATTTTATTTTATTAGAAGTACAGTCATATGGCACCAAAGTGCCTAATATATATTTTCATAATACATTTTATGTACAATTTCTTTTTTTTTTGTTACATTGAAAAAAGATGAGAATAAGAAAAAGAAGTTAGATAGTAAAGGATAGAAAGATGTGAAATATATAGTGTGTGAAGAAAGAAAACGAGTAAATGAAGAAAGTTGAGAGAGAAAATAGAGAAAAGAAAATAAAATAAAAAAGAAAAGGAGATCATTATTTATAATCTTGACCAACCCTCGTCCAGTCCTGAAACAGTTATTTTTTACAATTGTGTTGCACCATATGATTCCAAAAAAACGACGAATGGAGACCAACTCGTTATGAATTGGTCTGATTTATCCATTAGGAGGAATCGCATTTCCTCAAGATGAGCGGTGTCCAACATACTTGCAATCCACATTTTAAGCGTTGGTATTGATGTACCCTTCCAAAATTTAAGTATTAATTTTTTTGCTATTATTAAACCATAGTTAAGGAATAGATTTTGAGATGTGTTCAATTTATTCCCATCTTCCATTACACCAAATATAATCATTTCAGTATTAGGTTCCATTCTTGTCTTGAATAATTTTGTAAATATTTCAAAAATATCATTCCAAAATCTATAAAGTTTTATGCAGGAAACTAAGGAGTGTGTTATAGTTGCCTTTTGGGCTAGACATTTATCACAAGTGGCGGATATATTTGGATAAAATTTGTTCAATCTTGTTTTTGAATAATATAATCTATGTACAATTTTAAATTGAATTAGATTATGTCTTACATTAATTGAACATTTGTGAATATATATCAGGTATTTTTCCCATTTAACCTTCGTAATTTTTATCATTAATTCCCGTTCCCACTCTTCTCTAAGTACCTCTGTCAATGGTAGGTCTATATTTAGAATACTATTATATAAACATGATATTAATTTTTGTGAGTCAGATTCAATATTCATTGCTTCTTCCAATGTCAGGAGTTACTTTTTGATATCCTTGTATATATTTTTTCACGAAGTCGCAAATCTGAAGATATTTAAAATATTGGTTGTTTTTCAATTTAAATTGTAACTGTAGTTGTTGGAATGATAGTAGGTTTCCCATTTTGTACATATCCCCGATCCTTCTAATTCCGAGACTTTCCCATAGGGCTCTTAAAGATAGCGGAGTCAGGGGATATGGGGAGAAGGCAGGAACGGGGTACTGATTGGGGATGATCAACCATAATCATTGAATTGCGGTGCTGGCTCAAAGGGCTGAATGCCCTATTCCTGCACCTATTGTCTATTGTCTATTATCTATTGACCTGAAATTTCACCTATTCATTTTCTCCAGAGATGCTGTCTGACCCTCTGAGTTACTGCAGCTTTTTGTGTCTATCTTCGGATTAAATCAGCATCTGCAGTTCTATCCTACATGATATGTTTAAGGTGGGAATTGGCAGATTCTTGATTAGTAAGAGTATCACGGGTTATGGGACGAAGGCAGGAGATTGGAATTGAGAGAGGAAGGTAGATATAAGAAGGTTGAGTATACAGGGTCTTGGTGAGACCACACCTGGAGTATTGCGTACAGTTTTGGTTTCCTATTCTGAGGAAAGACATTCTTGTCATAGAGGGAGTACAGAGAAGGTTCACCAGACTGATTCCTGGGATGTCAGGACTTTCATATGAAGAAAGATTGGATGGACTCGGCTTGTACTCGCTAGAATTTAGAAGATTGAGGGTGGATCTTATAGAAACTTACACAATTCTTAAGGGGTTGGACAGGCTAGATGCAGGAAGATTGTTCCCGATGTTAGGGAAGTCCAGAACAAGGGGTCACAGTTTAAGGATAAGGGGGAAGTCTTTTCGGACCGAGATGAGAAAAACATTTTTCACACAGAGAGTGGTGAATCTGTGGAATTCTCTGCCAAGAAGGTAGTTGAGGCCAGTTCATTGGCTATATTTAAGAGGAAGTTAGATGTGGCCCTTGTGGCTAAAGAGATCAGGGGGTATGGAGAGAAGTCAGGTACAGGATACTGAGTTGGATGATCAGCCATGATCATATTGAATGGCGGTGCAGGCTCGAAGGGCCGAATGGCCTACTCCTGCACCTATTTTCCATGTTTCTATGTTTTCTAGATGAGCCATGATTGATGATGAACCTATGAACTTGGGTAGTGTACGAAATGCCAACCAATTTACTGTTTGCCAACTTAGTGCAACAACCCTTGATTCAGACTAAAAGAGACTGAAGAAGGGTCTCAAGCCAAAACATCACCCATTCCTTCTTTCCAGAGATGCTGCCTGTCCCACTGAATTATTAGACACTTTATGTCTAGCCCTTGATTCAGTTTGGTTTCACTAATTGTTTCGCCAAGTGCTGATGACCTTCTTGCTAGTGACCCACACACAGTCACTGAATAACTTTGAACGCAGCGATCCTAACAGCGACCCCATCATATCTTTTTCCTAGCCTGGCCGTCATGGATGAGTTCCAGACGACTGATTATGTTTATAATTGAGCAAATCTGTCAGGAGTTTGCAACAGAACAAAATGGAGTAATTTAACTTCTTGAACTTTCCAGACAACCTCTTTGTTGCATTTACCATAACAAGCATCTGACTATGCAGAACAAACCTGGAACATGAAGGGATTGCCAATCAATGCTACTTTGATGTGCCTTTCAGAAAGACTTGAGAATTCCCAAACGCTTCCTTTATTTGTAGTTCTATGACAGAAAGATTAAATGCATAAATTGCTGGGGATGATCACAGCAGGTCAGATAACATCTGTGGGAGGGAGACAAGGGTTTATGTCTCAAATCCTTGGAACATCATCAAAAATGAAACAGAGAAAGCAGAGTTCTAAAATGCAGAGTCTGTGGAAAAGGAAAAGACTGTGAAAGGGTGTAAGGTGGGAATTATCAAATGACAAGAACAGCTCCGAAGAAGAGTCTTGACTTGAAACGTCGCCTATTCCTCCTTTATTCACCCGCTGAGTTTCTCCAGCATTTTTATCTACCTTCGATTTTTCCAGCATCTGCGGTTCTTTCTTAAACAGACTTATTAAATGATAAGACCAGACGATAGAAGCTGGGAATAGGGAACAAAAGCTAGTCAGTAAATACAAACTACTTATATCAAATTGCTATTGCAATGCGGTGTGATACCGAAGTGTCGTGCTGCATTTAGCGAGGAACAGGAATAAAACTGCCTGTTACAATTAGTAACAACTCACAGAGACAGAGGAATCTATGAATCTGTGCATTTTAACTCCCCCTCCCATTCCCACACTGTCCTTTCTGTCCTGGGCCTCCTCTATTGTCAGAGTGAGGCCCAAAGCAATTTGAGGAATATTTCACTTGGGCCGCTTACACCCCAGCGGGTATGAATATTGACTGCTCGAGCTTCAGGTTAAGGGGCTGTCCCACTTGGGCGACCTAATTGGCGAGTTTAGAAGAATTTAGGAGAGTTTGAAAAAATGACATGTAGAACCTCCTTCGACTATGTTGAAGACCAGCTACGACTACCCACAACTAGCTACGACTAACTTCGGGAAAATTGGACACCGAATAGTGGAGAGTGAGGACGACCTCCTTCGATCTTCTTCAACCTCCCTTCGACAATGATGAAGACTATCTACGACTACGTTCAACTACCTTCGACTACCCTCGATTACCTACGACTAACATGCCGACCTACTACGACTAAACCTACGAGTAAAAAAGTATTGATTTTTTCCTTGGCGAGCTTTTTTTATTTGTGGGCATTTTTTTAACATATTGAGAAATACGGCGCCTTGAGTACACGGGGACAACTCTCAAGCATGAAGGAGAGTTACAAAGATTTCCTACGACCTCGTGTCAACCATGTTGCGAGTATGAGTCGAGGGCAAACTAGTCAGAACTCGAGGATTAGGTCGCCCAAGTGGGACAGGCCCTTAACCCTTGTTTTCCCACTCTCTCCATCCCTCCCCCATCCTAGTTCTCTGACCAGTCTGATGGACCCTTGATCAGATTTGTTTCTTTGTATGCTTCATTGACTCCCTCCCCTGGCTTACAATAATCTATTCTACATTTTCCTTGAACTTCGTCCCCTTTGATGTCTCATTTTCACACCCTACATTCTTTATCTCTGTGTTTCCCGCTCCCCTGAGGATCTTACATGGACAACACACACTGCCACACTGGTGAGTAAAGCAAGGTAGCTGAGGAGATTCAGAGTCTCTCTGAGGATCCTTCAGTTCTTCTTCTCTGGGGCTGTAGAAAGCATCTTGTCCGGCAACATCTCTATCTGGTTTGGGAACAGCTCTGCCCAGGACAGGAAGGCTCTGCAGAGAGTAGTGCATTTGGCCGAACGCACTATGGGAACTACACTCACGCCCCTGCAGGACCTATACACCAGGAGGTGCAGATCCAGAGCCAGCAGGATTATGGGGGACCCCTACCACCCCAGCAATGGACTGTTCCAGCTGCTACGGTCAGGCAAATGCCTCCACTGTCACTCTGAAAACAGAGACGATGAGATGGAGTTTCTTCGCACAAGCCATCAGAACTGTAAACTCTTACCTCACCAGGGGCTAATTTACTGTTGTGTTGTGTCTTCTTTTTCTAAAATGTAAATACTGATTCTGTTCTATTCTGTTCTGCTCTTTTGCACAATCCTGCAGGCATTGCCACTTTCATTTCACTGCACATCTTGTATGTATATGTGACAAATAAAGTTGACTTGATTCTCAGTCTGAAGTCTATCTTCAATGTAAACCAGCACCTGCAGTTCCTTTCTGCAAATTTATGTACACGTATATTTTATGTTGGCAGATTATATTGGTCAAATTTTTTTACAAAGTGAGAGTTTTGCTTTATTTGGAGAGGTAAAGAGTACAACCGGAAGCAAGGTACACCAAATCTTTATAAAAAAATACCAGGAAATTTGGGGCACAATTATTGGAAGGACTCTTATTTATTGGATGTCAACATTGTCGGAAAGGTAGTAAGATAGGAGTTCATGGCTCATTTTTAACAGCCTAGAGAAGGTGGTAGTGAGCGTGTTGAACCGTGTGTGGACGTGGAAGCCGAAGCAAAGAAGTGGAAGCCAAATAACCAAATGGAAGCGAAGCCGAAACGTCAAATAACCAAAAGCGTACGAAGCCGAAACGCCAACTATCTATTTATTTATTTATTTATTTATTTCGAACAGAATAAAAGAATAAAAAGCAAGTGTGAAACAGCATACAAAAAACAAAACAAAAATATTTATAAAGTGTCATAATCAATATCTATAAATAAATGAAATCGTATGTGTCCGAAAAGAAGCAGGAAGAAGCCAAAGCTTATTAATTCCCATCCCTTATTCAACTGCTTGTAATTATCTTATACAAATTTAGTAGCTATATGTTGACCATATGTACACGCCACTGTATGTACAACAAATTATTTACATTTGAAAACTAATCAAATATTTACAAAGCCATACAAAAAAGAAAAAAAGAAAAAGAAAAGAAAAAACCCTCATATACTGTATCTTAGTCATATATACAACACATCACTCTATAATCATCCTTCCCAATACAATCAGTATAACAAATATCCCACTGACAATCACTCATCCCAATATCCTTTTAAACAAGTGTTTTTGTACAACTTTTTAAACTGAATTATGCTTGTGCTAAGTTTAACTAACCAAAAGTGTGGGAAAATGACTCCCACCCTTCCGTCTCCACCGGCCAGTAATGTGATGGACACTAGGGTCTGGAGCACTGCCGACATGTCCCGCCCCCCAGCGACGCCATATCCGTTATTTGACTTTTCTGGTGAGCGGCCATTCGGTTAGTTGGCTTGTAGGCATCTAACCTTTCGGGTAGATGGCGTTTCGGCAGAACAGCCATTTGGGGGTTTGCGTTTAGGTGACGCAGCCTTTCGGTTAGTTGGCTTTTAGGCATCCCACCCTTTCAGTTATTTGGCATTTTCAGTTATTTGGCATTTCGGCTTCGCTTCCATTCGGTTATTTGGCTTCCGCCTCTTTGCTTCGGCTTCAAGTCCTTCGACGCCACGTCCAGGTACCGTGTTGAACTGTTACAGGTGTTGTGGTGGAGAATACAGAGTCAAGAGAGTCAATTTAATTGTCATTTGGACCCCTGGAGATCCAAACGAAATGCCGTTTCTGCAGCCATACATTACACACAAATAGTCCTCAGGCACAACATAATTACATTTAACATAAACATCCATCACATAGCTGTGATGGAAGGCCCAATAAACTTCTCTCTCCACTGCACTCTCCCCCCCCCCCCCCCCCCCCCGTGTCAGAGTCAAAGTCATAGCCCCCGGCTGGCGATGGCGATTGTCCCGCGGCCATTAAAGCCACGCCGGGTGGTGCGAGGTCGCACACCGGGTCTTGGTGTTGGAGCCCCCGGTGTGCGCTCGCAGAGTCCGCGGCCATTCCAGCCGCGCGGGGCAGTTGTGTCAGGCCCCGCTCCAGGAGCTCTTCAACCCCGCAACTCGGGCGGGAGAAGTCGCCGCTGCAGAAGCCCCGAAAAGCGGTCTCCCCCCAGGGAGCCGTGGGCTCCCGGCGCCGTCGTCCACAGACCTGTAGAGAGCCTCCGACTCTCCGGCAGCAGCAGCAGCAGCAGCAGCAGCAGCAGCAGCAGCAGCAGCAACAGCAGCATCAGCAGCAGCAGCGCTCCTCCACCGCTCCGGACCTGGCCAGCTCCGCGACGGCGACGGTGAGTCGACACCCGAGTCCCCGGTCTCTTCCTGTTGGAGGCCGCTCTTCGTTGCGGCCTCAACGACGACTGAGACCCGACGAGAAAAGGTCGGGTCTCCAGTGCAGGGAGAGATTCAAAAAGTTTCCCCCCCCCTCCCACCCCACCCCCACCCCCCCCCCCCCCACACACACACCCCAACATAAAATAACAAAACACTACATAAAAACACAGACAAAAATAATAAAAACGCGGACAGGCTGCAGAGGCCGCTGCTGGCCAGAGCCGCGCCGCCTACCGGAGAGGCAGAATACACAGAATACACCTACAAAGAAATGTACGTACCCTGCGTTATACATTTCATTTCTACCCCCAACTGATACCGTTTCTTCTTTACCAAATCCACCTACTGCCTTGCTCTGCTGCCTCTGACATCTCCTTTACGGCCTAACACAAACTCTGCCTGTGAATTCCGAGCTCTTCAAATAGCGAGGTGGTCGATCTCGCTATGAAACCTCTACAACCCACCTCTACTAGACGTACTCTTGCTCTCCATCCTCGCTGCTCAACGTCTGCTGCCAACTCTACACATCTCAGCCTTTTCCTTTCATCAGCCTCATCCACTATGTTCTCCCAAGGCACCGTCAGTTCTATAAAATACCTTATCCGCTGACTAACTGACCATAACGCTATATCAGGCCTCAAACTATAACCATATAACCATATATAACCATATAACAATTACAGCACGGAAACAGGCCATCTCGGCCCTACAAGTCCGTGCCGAACAACTTTTTTTCCCCTTAGTCCCACCTGCCTGCACTCATACCATAACCCTCCATTCCCTTCTCATCCATATGCCTATCCAATTTATTTTTAAATGATACCAATGAACCTGCCTCCACCACTTCCACTGAAAGCTCATTCCACACTGCTACCACTCTCTGAGTAAAGAAGTTCCCCCTCATATTACCCCTAAACTTCTGTCCCTTAATTCATGTCCTCTTGTTTGAATCTTCCCTATTCTAAAAGGGAAAAGCTTGTCCACATCAACTCTGTCTATCCCTCTCATCATTTTAAAGACCTCTATCAAGTCCCCCCTTAACCTTCTGCGCTCCAGAGAATAAAGACCTAACTTATTCAACCTATCTCTGTAACTTAGTTGTTGAACCCAGGCAACATTCTAGTAAATCTCCTCTGTACTCTCTCTATTTTGTTGACATCCTTCCTATAATTGGGCGACCAAAATTGTACACCATACTCCAGATTTGGTCTCACCAATGCCTTGTACAATTTTAACATTACATCGCAGCTTCTATACTCAGAAACTAGTACTAATTATTTCCTGTGGAACAACAAGCTTTCCTCCCAAATCCAAATCATTGGCTCCCCGTAACTGGCCTGACTCATACCTGTCTGAAAACTTCCCTCCTCCACTTTTCTCTCCCTCATGGACAAAATGAATCGCTACACTCCCAGCCCTGATGCCTGCTGAATTCACCTGTGCTGTCCTCTTCTCAATTGCTGCAGCCAAGCACTTCAAGACCTGGCTATGCCGCCAAGTATACTGACCCTGAGAAGGGCTAGTCCTACATCCTGACAAAACATGCTTCAACATTGCTACGTCTGAACACAAGGGACATGCTGGATCGTCACCTACCCATTGTTTGTGGTTCCGTGGTGATGGCAGCACATCATAGATTGCCCTGATAAGGAATCATATGCCCCTGTCCCACTTAGGAAACCTGAACGGAAACCTCTGGAGACTTTGCGCCCCACCCAAGCTGGTTGCGATGCTAGTTGTAGGTGGTTGCCGGAGGTTGCAAGTAGTGGAAGGTAAGACCCGCAAGTCCGGCAACCACCTTCAACTAGCATCGCAACCAGCTTCGACTAAAAAATTACCGATTTTTAAAACAGCAACCTATTTTTACTTGCAGCCGGTTTTTAATTTTTTGAAATAATCGCCGGAACATAGAAGAAGTGGAAACCACTTTTGACCATTAGGGAGACTGACAAAAACCTCTGGGAACCGCACGGAAAACTTGGGTGGGGCGCAAAGTCTCCAGAGGTTTCCGTTCAGTTTTCCTAAGTGGGACAGGGGCATTACATGACCCACCTCCATGCACCACAGGCCCTTCCAGCTAAACCTTCTCTTTTCTACACTTTCCCAGTTCATCCACTGTCCCTGCTTAGCCTGAGCCACTGCCCTTAAACATCTCACTGTTTCCTTCTGACAACATACTTGCTCTACAATCACTTTCCTCCTCTCTGTTGGACCTGCCTTACTCCACACTGGTTTCCCTGTGCTCAGCTACATCACCCATCCATGTTCTACAGAGATGCTGCCTGACCTGACAAGTAACTGCAATACTTTCACTTACAGTTATGTTGTGCTGGGACTACAGAACACCATGAGGACTTGTGATCCACTGATTGCCTCAGGCTTGACCTTCCATTGTGCAGTTCCCTACAGAAACCACTAGGTTTTATGGAATGTAATTCGGCACAACTCACCATGCCAAACACCTTTCAGTGAAATTCATGCACCATTGGAGAAAGTCTTGGTGCCCACCCGCAGAATGTGGTGGAATTATTTATATATGTTGTATCAGAGAACAACTTGCCATGGTATCTGCGTTCTTCAGTCTGAAGAAGGGTCTCGACCAGGAACGTCACCTATTCCTTTTTCTCCAGAGATGCTGCCTGTCCCGCTGAGTTACTCCAGCTTTTTCTGTCAATCTTCAGTTTAAACCAACATCTGCAGTTCCTTCATACACACTTATGTTTAGCGATACTTGTACTGAACTTTATACAAAAATGAATTTCACTGTACCTCGGCACATGTGACAAATAAAGTGTCATGACCAAGAGAGAATTCTGGGCTAAACTGGAACCTCGAGGCAATGACGCATATGCCCATAGATTGTGACAAGGCTTGCATACAATAACGGGCTACAAAGTGATGGTGTTTAGTGCTAACAATGGATCCTGCCCCAGTCAACTCAATGCATTCTACGCCCACTTTGACCAGAAGGTCAGTGGTGGAATACCATTACCTGCCACTCTCAGGTACTGCCACACTAATAGAAAGATTAAACGAGAACTTACCATTTGAAGTTTGATCTTTATTTCATGAGAAGTTGGAGTGAGAGACTATGTGAAGAACCCGCCAGCCCGCATGCGCGCCAATCTTCAAAGCAACTGTATGAAACCACAGACCATTTGCACCAAATTAAACTATAGAAAGATTAATAATGCTTGATTTACCGAATGATCTTTATGATATTTAGAATTGGGAGTGGAAGGGAAGTAGTCTCTCACTCCAACCTCTCATAAAATAAAGATCAAACTTCAAACGGTGAGTTCTCGTTTAATCTCTCTATTTTATATCAAAATCTCATGACTACGAGACTACGTGAAGCCTTTGAAGCCCTGTGGTTTCATGCAGTAAACTAATCCGTATGTGAAAACACTAAGCAGATAAACCATAAATGGTAGAAGGGACATGGACCATTAACAACATGATGCTAACTTTATATACATGTACATTGCCCTTAATTGGACCACAGTCCCAATTGCCTTTGGGTTAGACAATAGCTCATGCAAAACTTTTCAGAATTCTATCTGCAATCGTCCAGACATGTTCAACGAAATTTTATAACTTCTGAAAGTGCACTTATCTGAGCCTCCTGCTGTTGCAAGAAAGTGATCAAAGGGGAATATCCATTCTATTGGCTGCTGATGATCCAGCCACCCTGGTAGAGTGTGATTTGAAACAATTTGTATTCACTCCTGCTTTCAGCTGCTTACACTCTATCCACCTTGAAATAGTCTGCACCAACAATCTCTTGTGAAACTACTATATAACTATGAAGACACTTATCCTTCATCTCATAGGTTCTTAGTAACCTCAATGTACCTTTGTACATAATAAACACCCCCAATCTCTGATCTGGTGGGTATGCTGTCAACTCCAACTTGTACCCAACTGTGCCTGTTTTGCTTTATGAGTTAATTCACATAAAATGCTCCCCTCTTGTCAGATATGACCGAGAAATTCAGACGAAGATTGTGTAAAGACTGTGCTCTTCATGCTGAAATCAGTGTCATAAGCATGACTAACTTGAGTAACTGCTCCAATGTTAGGGATACAGCTGATGATAATCTGCATAAAAATGTATACTGATTACACATTCCACGCTAATTGTATCTAGGCTTTAGAGTGTTCATATAAAAGACAGCTTCCATAACCTTAGTCAACATTGGTGAATAACAAATCATTTATTGTCCCACTTATAGTACTAGATACAACGACAAATCCGTACTAGCAGTGTTAATTGCGCTATAACATAGTCGCTTCTTAAACACAAACTGAAAGAAAACCACAAACCTCTGCTACTTCTGTTTAAAAGTAGCTCACATGTGTCTCTTCACAAAACTTTCCATACAACCATGCAGTGATAGATGCACGAGAAATAGGTAGAACTAGCCACAGCTCGTGTCTTCGAGCAAATATAGGAGCTTCTTTCTGCGGACTTATTTACAATGGAAGACATGGGTGAGTAGGCACTATTTGGCACCATTATAATTCATGTTGCCTCATCTTGAATTATCTTAGGAGGCATCTACTGATTAATACCCTGAATCCTCTCTGTGGGTAGGGTCCGAGACATATCTGCAGAGTTTATGACAAAACCTAAATATGTAATAGATAATGCCAGCTCCAGTATGGACTTTCCTGGATGAATAACAAACCCTAGATATTCTAGGAGTGCCTTGGTGACACATGATCTCTTCCCTACATGATCTCTTCCCTACAATAAGAATGTCCTCTATAAAATCTAAAGGTATTAGACAACCTATTCTGCCAGTGTTTCTGAGCCCGGGTCGCCAGGCTGCTCAATTTCGGAACATTCACGGAGGTTAGTAATCAGACCTTACCTGCCAGAGTCTCCGAGCCCAGGTCGACCTCCTTATCAGAGCTTCAGCGTAGATCCTTTTGCAGGCCGTGCCTGTCCACAACTTCGGCCCCACGCTTGCCAAACTGCTCCCTTTCGGAGCTTTAAATGGACATTGCTGGGCTGGTCGCACCTGCCAGCATCTCTGAGCCCGGTGAGAAAGGCTGCTCCTTCAGAACCTTCCGCTCCTTCAGAGCCTTGGTGGAGCTTACTGTGCAGGTCGCGCCTGCCAGTTACTCCGAGCCTGTTGCTACAGGCTGCTCTGGCGCTTACTGTGCAGGTCGTGCCTGCCAGTTTACGCTGAGGCCGGCCGCCTGCTCCCTTCCAGAGCCTCAATGGCGGTAGCTGTACAAGTCGCGCCTGTCAGCCTCTCTGAGCCCGCTGCATCTATTTTCGGAGCAGAAAACCAGCTTACCTGCCGGAGCATTTTCGAATGCCTCCGAATCCGTATTGCCTCCGACGACGTATTGTCAGGCATGCGGGCTGGCGGGTTCTTCACATAGTCTCATCACGAGACTTCGATATAAAACCTAAATTGGCATCTAGATTGGCGCAGATGAGGTGAGCCACGAAGCTTTCCCAGGGCTGCAATCCTTTATTTTAATCAATCAAGAAAACAATAGTTTAGTTTAGTTTAGTTTAGAGATGCAGCGTGGAAACAGGCCCTTTGAAAGACCGGGTCCGCGCCGACCAGCGATCCCTGCACATTAATACTATCCTACAACCACTAGGGACAATTTTTACATTTACCAAGCCAATTAACCTACAAACCTGTACGTCTTTGGAGTGTGGTAGGAAACCAAAGATCTCGGAGAAAACCCACACAAGACACGGGGAGAACGGACAAACTCCGTAAAGACAGCACCCGTAGTCGGGATTGAACCCGGGTCTCTGACGCTGCATGCGCTGTAAGGTAGCAACTCTACCGCTGCACCACTGTGACATGTTCTAATATACAAGAGCAAGAATTTTGAGTGGAAGCCATTATACTCAATGTACCGCGGTTTGATATAATAGTAACCCCAACTGTGATTCTGGGCTACATTAAGTTGATAGATTTACTAAATGCCACTGCCTTCCACTCTCGGCTGTGCCCATACTAATGACATCAGGTTTAGCAATGTTACAAAATTTTGAGATTAAAAAAATCAAGTCTGCAATTTATCCCATCAGCTAAAGCATAACAATAGGTTTAATTTGACACCTAATTCACTTTCATATCTCAAGTAATAAAAAAGTTGTGGCCATTTTCATACTCGGAAATTAGCATCTTGTTCCCTATTGATTTTCTATGGACATAACAAAAAAGCTGTGATCATGGACAGTCAAAAGCCCATAACCTTCTTAAAAATTAAGAGAACTGAATGAAATTTTCAGTTATCATAGATTGAAGCATTCTGAAACAAATATAAAATAATCTTACTTGGATGACCTGAAATTAAAGCATATAATTAGTTAGTTACCCAATTGTAGCTAATTTCAAACTTCAATTACTAGATCTAAACATCTATCCATTTCTTAATAAATGATTAACATTTTAAATAGCCTAAATGTCCAAATAATATTCACAAATAATTCACAATAAAACATGATTTTTAAATCTCATTTACATTAATTTATAGGCCAAATGGAAGGAATTTAGTGTTCAATTGCTGTAAATTAAAGTCAATTTAAATCAGCTTTCTAGTGGGTTCCTGTGAACGCGCTGGTTTAGAACGTTCACATTGCAGTGGATTTGTGCCCTCAAATGCCCAGAAAAATACTGCGGGATGTAAAGAGCCCAAAATGAGCTACTCGCTATAGAAAACTTTATATACAGGGTTCTTAAGAAGCCCCTTTTAATGTAAAAATAAGGTACATACCTTTAATTGTTTGCTTTATAAAACCCTGGGGCTGCGAGAGGTTGCGGGTTGAGAGAGTGATTTTTAAACTACTATAACTATTATACAAGGCCATAAAAACTAATAATACCTTTTGCGACGGGGTCTTTCAGCGATTTTCCGTTAATGATTTACTAGGGTGAACATTTTCGATTGCAACAGCCTAGTAAAAATCGCGTTTTAAACCAGCCCCCTCAAAAAAGCGCCAAAATCTCAGCCACGATTCAGGTAGGTTTTGTAACATACCTATAAGGTTGGCTAGTCTGAGAGTGGATCCATGAAGAGCAACTGGTCCAGGTGGAGTCCCTGGCCACATCCTTGTAACCTCTCGCTACTCCATTCTGAGGTCTCCATCTGCTTCAAGAAGACCACTATCATCCCAATGCAAAATAAAAGTAAGGTAATGGTTTAATGACTACTGTCCAGGTAGCCAGCATCATCTCATTTGAGTACATGTGAGTATATGTATATATACACACACTGAACTTTTTTTACTTGTTTATTATATTGTTTACAGTATACAATGTTCACACTTCTCCATGGATTGTCACCTTGTCGTGGTGGAGAAGCTTGTGTGGACCTGAGATCCAGAGAGCGATGCCATCTGGAGCTATGCTCCTGGTAGGGCCACCCATGGTGGTAAGGTCAAGGGGAAGGTTCCTGATGGAGACCAATCCAACCAAGACCTCATCGGTAGAACAGGCGGAGGATGATGGCTGACCTAGTCACAACGGCTGGGAAGACGGATGAAGGCTGCAGCAGAAAAGGGTCCCGGGTCATCATGGACTCCATGCCACTGGAACCCGACCAGATCTGTCAAGAACCGTGCAGTGGCCGTCTGTGCACCAGTCTCCCCACGTTAAACAAAGTCACACACAGGCGTCTCCAACCCTGGAGACACCCATGGTCAACCATGACCGAGGGGGGCCTAAGAACGATGTTTACATATTCTGTTGTGCTGCTGTAAATAAGAATTTAATTGTTCTCTCTGGGACACATGACAATAAAACACTCTAGACTATTGACTCTAGACTATTGACTCTTTTCCAGTGACTCTGATATCCACCATCATGAAGTTCTTTGAGAGGCTGGTGTTGGTGCACATTAACTCCAGCCTTCCAGCCAGTTTTGATCCACTGTGGTTAGTTTACTGTAACAACAGGTCCACTTCACGTTTTTCTACTCTCTACCATCTATTTTTCTACTTTTTCCTCTTTCTATTGTTTTCTTTTTCTTGTCTTGCTTACTTCCTTCTCATAACATAAAACTAGAGGTTGTACATAGAATGGATTACGGTATTACATAGTTGGCACCTAAAATTAGGTTCCACTGTACTGTTTTTGTACTGTATTAACTTCTAATAAAATATAAATAAATAAATAAATAAATAGATAAATAGATAAATAGATAAATAAATAAATAAAATAGCATCGTTCCTATAGCAAAGTGATCAAAACCAAGCAATACTTCAAGTACAGCTTCGTCAACATTATCATAGTGAAGTAGCATACACGGCAATAGAGAAATAATCAAGAAAGAATTCATATTCCAGTCTGAGATATAAATTTCAGTTTAAAAATCCTGGAGATGAAAAGAAAATTGCATAATCAACTCTAAAGCTGCGGTATTGTCATAAGACATTCATTGGTTATTAATAAGCTTCAGAAAAACCAGGACGTTTTTTTGTCGCTGATAAAAATATAGAGTGCAGATTTTCTTTTTAAGCCTTAGGGCCAATCCAATTTAAATCTACGTCATATCAAACAATTACCTGTCCACCACTTCATTCAGGATTAGGTTTGCCAGCTTGCTGTCAACATTACGAAAAATGTTCATGTCTTTCTTCTTCTGAGGAGTTCCAACAGGGGTGGTGGGTTTGTTTGGTCTGTTGTGCCTTGAACTTGTGGCCTGTTAAAAAATAAAAAATAATCCTTCATAATGAAATATTATTTAAAAAAAAGTTGGAAGAGGCAAAAACTATAACAACAAATCCCTCCACCACCCCACTGATTCTTCTGCCTGTAATCTCTTCTAGCACAACAAGCCTTGCCGTCTCCCACGTCCTTAAATTCAAGGCCACTGTGGATCCTCGATTTCCTTCTCTCTACCATTGCAACTCTCACCATTTAAGCCCTAAATTTAAATGTCATTCCTAAACCTCATTTATGCTTCCTCCTTGATTTACGCGCCTTGAATGTCAGATGTTCTTATAACATTCCTGTCACTTGCTCTGGAAGATTAAGGGTGCATTATGAATGGAAAAAGCTAAAGAAAAACAGGCAGGCTGATCCAGGTATTAGGATAAATTCTAGCAGAGCATTGAGTAAGTCTATACTAGTATGGCCGATGTTTTGGTTTCCAGGGGCTGATCGTAAATAACTTTCCTACTGTGGCGGCACCTGGTGGTGAGCCACACGCAGTGCGAACCTTCGGCTGTGGAGGGAGGAATAAAGTGTCTCGGCGACTGAAGGTGCAGGTCACAGGGCTCCCCTAGGAGTATATAAGGTCGGACAACGCCCATGCCCATTGAAGGAGTAGGGAGCTGTATCAAGAGAAGTATTAAAGAGAAATTGGCTACAAAAAAAAACAAAAAAAAATAAAAATAAAATAAAATAAGTAAATAAATAAATAAATAAAAACAAAAAACAACAGGTCCACAACAGACGTCGTGTCCCTGACAGACATAAAAAGCTGGAGTAACTCAGTGGGACAGGCAGCATCACTGGAGAGAAGGAATGGGTGACGTTTTGGTTGAGGCCCTTCTTCAGACTCATGTCCTCGGCCCAATACTCATCTCTGGAACACCTAGACAACAAGGATTCCTATGTTAGACTCCTATTAATTGGCTGCAACTCTGCCTTCAACACCGTAATCCCATCCATACTCATCTCCAACCTGCGGTACCTAGGAATCTGCCACCCTCCCCCTGCCCCTCTCCCACTGGATCTTTTACTTTCTAAAACACACACACACCTCAGTCAGTGAGGATCGGTGACAACACTTCCTCCACAATCACTCTCAACATGGATTCCCAGCAAGGAAGCATTCTCCGTCTTACTATTGACCATCCCATTGACTCCATTTATACCTCACGCTGCCTCGGCAAGGACGAGTCGCACCCTGGCAACTCCCTCTTCTGCCCTCTCCCACCAGGCAAAGGTATAGAAGTGTGAAACCACCGGATTTCAGGGACAGTTTCCTCCCAGCTGTTATCAGGCAACTGAATCATCCTACCACAACCAGAGAGCAGTGCTGAACTACTATCTATCTCATTGGTGACCCTCGGACTATCCTTCATCGGACTTTGCTGGCTTTACCTTGCACTAAATGATATTCCCTTATTTTGTTTAGTTTAGTTTGTAAGCTGTAAACTGTCCAAGAAAAATATGAGATGCTGTTCTTCCAGTCCGCCTAGACCTACGTGATATCCCGGGTGCTAAACACTTTAATTCTCCTTCCCATTCCCACACTGACCTTTCTGTCCTAGTTCTCCTCCATTGTCAGAGTGATGTGAAACGCAAATTGAAGGAACAGCACCTGATATTCCGCTTGGGTAGTTTACACCCCAACAGAATGAACATTCAATTCTCCAAATTTATGTAACTACCAACCTCCCCCCTCCATTCTTCCTCACTACTCCCTTCCCTGTAGCCCACCTGGAATTGCACACATTACTTTGCACTTCTTCAATCCTGTTGTCTCCCATCGCCAGACGTTTACTCCCTGGCATTTGTCCAATAATCTGCTTATCAAAACCCCCCTCACCATATTATCTAAATGGTGGCCGATTGGGAAAGGGGGAGATGCAGCGAGACCTGGGTGTCATGGTACACCAGTCATTGAAAGTAGGCATGCAGATGCAGCAGGCAGTAAAGAAAGCGAATGGTATGTTAGCTTTCATTGCAAAAGGATTTGAGTATAGGAGCAGGGAGGTTCTACTGCAGTTGTACAGGGTCTTGGTGAGACCACACCTGTAGTATTGCGTACAGTTTTGGTCTCCAAATCTGAGGAAGGACATTATTGCCATAGAGGGAGTGCAGAGAAGGTTCACCAGACTGATTCCTGGGATGTCAGGACTGTCTTATGAAGAAAGACTGGATAGACTTGGTTTATACTCTCTAGAATTTAGGAGATTGAGAGGGGATCTTATAGAAACTTACAAAATTCTTAAGGGGTTGGACAGGCTAGATGCAGGAAGGTTGTTCCCGATGTTAGGGAAGTCCAGGACAAGCGGTCACAGCTTAAGGATAAGGGGGAAATCCTTTAAAAACCGAGATGAGAAGAACTTTTTTCACACAGAGAGTGGTGAATCTCTGGAACTCTCTGCCACAGAGGGTAGTTGAGGCCAGTTCATTGGCTATATTTAAGAGGGAGTTAGATGTGGCCCTTGTGGCTAAGGGGATCAGGGGGTATGGAGAGAAGGCAGGTACGGGATACTGAGTTGGATGATCAGCCATGATCATATTGAATGGCGGTGCAGGCTCGAAGGGCCGAATGGCCTACTCCTGCACCTAATTTCTATGTTTCTATTACTTGCCAGACTTTGTCTCTGCCTTTCCCCTCATCCAGTTCCCCTTACCTGATCATAACCACTGAACCATCTCTGGAGAACATGGAGTGCTGACATTTCCTCTGGACCTTCCTGGACCTTTCTTCAGACCTGACCCGAAACATCACCTATCTGTGTTCTCCAGAGATGTTGCCCGACCCGTTGGGTTACTCCAGCATGTTGTGCCTTTTTATTCGTAAATCAGCATCTGCAGTTCCTTGTTTCTACTTTTTGCATAAAAATATACCGTTTAAATTATCTGCCCTCATTCATGTAGGACCTCCAGATAAATGAAACTTCGGAGATAGGGCAGAAATAGTTGCTCTCTCGACCGTCTCTTACAATTATAAATTCAGCACATTTATCCATTAGAGGGTTAATTTAGTTTAGTTTAGTTTAGCGATACAGTGCGGAAACAAGCCCTTCGGCCCAACGAGTCCGTGCCGACCAGCGATGCATGCGCATTAACATTATCCTACACACACTAGGGACAATTTTACATTTGATACCAAGCCAATTAAACTACAATCCTGTACGCCTTTGAAGTGTGGGAGGAAACCAAAGATCTCGGAGAAAACCCACACAGATCACGGGGAGAAAGTACGCACTCTGTACAGACAGCACCCAGAGTCGGGATTGAACCCGGGTCTCTGGTGCTGTAGGGGCTGTAATCCAACAACTCTACCGCTGCTCCACCGTGCCGCCCACAATTATGACCTGCCCAGTTCATGCTTTTCCATTAACCTGGTTCAGGATCCACAACCTAATTGACAACAACCAAAGCCTATTGTCAGCAGATGTAACTGTTCAAATACAGATTCAGATTCAGATTCAATTTTAATTGTCATTGTCAGTGTACAGTACAGAGACAACGAAATGCATTAACAAATATTTAACAAGGCCACTCAGATTGTGAGCGGTAGCTGTTTAAATTCAGGATCTCTTTATTAAATTCGTAATTCGAAACCATCAAAGAGTTTTAATGTATCCTATGGGCAAAATTACTCATTTTTTTGCATTGCCTTGCTCATAACGGAGTTTGTCACAGTGGATGACAAATTTCTATAAGAGAAGTGATTATGATCACTTTAATATAAAGATTACAAAGCTAAACACATTCTTTTCTTTTTTGGTTGAGTTTAGAAGATCTCGGAGAATACCCACGCAGGTCACAGGGAAAACGTGCAAACTCTGTACAGACAGCACATGTAGTCGGGATCGAACCTGTGTCTCTGGCACTGAAAGGCTCTAGTTAGCTTTCATTGCAAAAGGATTTAAGTATAGGAGCAGGGAGGTTCTACTGCAGTTGTACAGGGTCTTGGTGAGACCACACCTGGAGTATTGCGTACAGTTTTGGTCTCCAAATCTGAGGAAGGACATTATTGCCATAGAGGGAATGCAGAGACGGTTCACCAGACTGATTCCTGGGATGTCAGGACTGTCTTATGAAGAAAGACTGGATAAACTTGGTTTATACTCTCTAGAATTTAGGAGATTGAGAGGGGATCTTATAGAAACTTACAAATTCTTAAGGGGTTGGACAGGCTAGATGCAGGAAGATTGTTCCCGATGTTAGGGAAGTCCAGGACAAGGGGTCACAGCTTAAGGATAAGGGGGAAATCCTTTAAAACCGAGATGAGAAGAACTTTTTTCACACAGAGAGTGATGAATCTCTGGAACTCTCTGCCACAGAGGGTAGTTGAGGCCAGTTCATTGGCTATATTTAAGAGGGAGTTAGATGTGGTCCTTGTGGTTAAGGGGATCAGGGGGTATGGAGAGAAGGCAGGTACGGGATACTGAGTTGGATGATCAGCCATGATCATATTGAATGGCGGTGCAGGCTCGAAGTGCCGAATGGCCTACTCCTGCACTTAATTTCTATGTTTCTATGTTTACAGAGAGTAGTGCGTTCGGCCGAATGCACTACGGGAACTACACTCACCCCTCTGCAGGAACTATACATCAGCAGGTGCAGATCCAGAGGCAGCAACATTATGGGGGACCTCTACCACCCCAGCAACAGACTGTTCCAGCTGCTACGGTCAGGCAAACGCCTCCACTGTCATGCTGTGAAAACAGAGAGGATGAGACGGAGTTTCTTCCCAGAGGCCATTAGGACTGTAAACTCTTATCTCACCAGGGACTAACTTACTGTATCAATTTACTGTTGTGTTGTGTCTTTTTAAAATTGCTGTTTTTTTCTCTCACAAATATGTAATTAATGATTGTTCTATCCTGTTTTGTAATTTTTTTTCAAAATCTGCAAGCATTGCCACTTTTCATTTCACTGCACATCTCGTATGTGTATGTGACAAATAAACTTGACTTGACTTGAAAGTGCGATAAGGCAGCAACTCCGCAGCTGCGCCACCGTGCCTATTTAAGAGACAAGCAATTTGAAGAAATTCCAGTGTGGTTTGTATAAGAATACCTTTAAAGTATAGGACACGAGATAATAGGTATCCCTTCGAAGAGATTCACCTGGATGCTGACTTTCTTGGGGACTATTGTATTATTTTATGTTAAATTATATTAAATATGTTTCATGTATCTTGTTGTGTTTTATGACTGTTGGCTGACCAATTTCCCTCCTGGGATCATTAAAGTTCTATTGTATTGTATCGTATTGTATTAGTTATGGGGGTTTGCACAAACTTGGATAGTTTTCCCTGGCGCGTTGGAGGGTAAAGGGCTTGTCCCACTTTCACAACTCAATTCTTTCATCCCAACCATTTTTTTACTTGTGGACATTTTTTATCAGGCTGGAAAAAACGTCCCAACTTAACTGAAGCCACGGGTACCTAAGACAGGCATAACGAGCCGCTACGATATATCTACGAACTCCTACAACCTCCTACGGACTTGTTACGAACATTCTGCGAGTTTGAATCAGGGGAAAATTCGGGAGAATTCGTGAATTTCATCGTGAAAGTGGGACAGGCCCTTTAGGGGCAACCTGATAGAAGTATATAAAATCATGAGCGGCATAGATAGATGAGTTAATCAGTCTTTTTCTTCTGAAGAAGGGTTTCGGGCCGAAACGTTGCCAATTTCCTTCGCTCCATAGATGCTGCTGCCCCCGCTGAGTTTCTCCAGCATTTTTGTCTACCTTCTTTTTCCCAGGGTGGAAATGTCCAATACCAGAGGACATAGCTTTAAGATGAGGGGAGAATGTTTAAACAAGATCAGTGAGGTAAATGTTTTACTGAGAGTGGGAGGTGCATGGAATGCCTTGGCAGGGGAGAAAGCAGATTGTAATTTTTCATTCACACAGACACATGAACAGGCAGAGAATGGAAGGATAGAAACCATATGTAGGCAGATGGGATTTGTTAGATTGGCATCTAGATTGGCACAGATGTGGTGAGCTGCAAAGCTTTCCCAGGCCTATTTTTATCAACAAAGAAAATATAATAAAAAAGAGACAAATACCAAAGCAAGAACTTCTAGTGGAAGCCAATATACTTAACTTAAGTGGTTTAATATAATAATAACCCCAACTGCAGTTCTGAGCTACATTGAGTTCATAAATGTACTAACATACACAGCGGTGCAGCGGTAGAGTTGCTGCCTGACAGCACTTACAGCGCCAGAGACCCGGGGTTTGATCCTAGCCACGAGTGCTGTCTGTACGGAGTTTGTATGTTCTCCCACGTGACCTGCGTGGGTTTTCTCCGTGTACTTCGGTTTCCCCCCACACTCCAAAGACGTACATGTTTAGGTTATGTGGCTTGGCATCAATGTAGAAATTGGCGGACTTGTTGCGCCTTAGGGCTTATTTCCACGCTGTATCTCTAAACTAAACCAAACTTTGCACTCCATTACAGAGCCATATAAGGAAATTATGTATTCACAGCTCGTGATTTGCCATCTGTTTTGGGGGGCGATTGAAAATTATACCCAATATGATTCTGAATTTATGCTGTCAGAGAAAAATATCCCAAATAGCTAAAGGCTTGATCTTAGATATTTGTAATGATTGTACATTTTATCACTGTGGTTTTTGGTGTACTGTATACATGTTTATTACCTGCAAGCAGGTTCAGATACTCAGTACAAAAGAAACAATTCACTGCAAGAAAATGACATGCATTTATTCTGCCAGAGCCTTAAAATATGACAGGACTTTTCATAAATTATATATATGTTCAAAAGGAGGGAAGCTGTAATCTGGGAGGCACTTGGAAGCTTCAGTCCTTACATGGAGATATTGGTCTGGTTTGAGTTGATCTCCGAGAGTGCTCATATCATGTAGCACATGGCTTTGCTACAGTAAACTAGGATAAATTGTTTCCATTGTTGGACATTACTGGTTGGAGCCACAGAGTTAAGATAATTGATGAAACAACCAAAGACTGGGGGTGAGGAGAAATACAATAAAGGCAGTGTTATGTGATTTGAAACATGGTTCCTTACTGGGTGGTAAAATCATATTCAATAGTTTAGTTTAGTTTATAGATACAGCGTGGAAACAGGCCCTTCAGCCCACGGAGTCCGCACCGATCAGCGATCCCCACACATTACCACTACCCTGCCCACACTAGGGACAATTTACATTTATACACCAAGCCAATTAATCTACAAACCTGTACGTCTTTGGAGTGTGGGAGGAGACCGGAGATCTGGGGGAAAACACACGTGGGGTCACGGGGAGAAGGTAAAAACTCCGTAGAGGCAGCACCCGTAGTCGGGATCGAACCCAGGGTCTCCGGCGCTGCAAGCGCTGCAAGGCAGCAACTCTACCGCTGTGCCACCGTGCCGCCCACACAACTCATTGATCAAGTATCCTGAGAAGAAAAAAATGCAACGGAACAGGTTAAAAATGCTGGAGTAACTCAGCGGGACCGGCCGTATCTCTGGATAGAAGGAATGGGTGATGTTTCAGGTCGCCCACTTCCCATGGAAGATAGAGGGCAGTGATGGGAAGGTGATATTCTGTGGTGATGGGGGTCTGTGAGCAGTGGAGTTCCACGGGGATCTGTATTAGGAACGAGGAACTCTATCGTTTGTGGTATATGTAAATGCCTTGGCTGTAAATGTAGATGCATTTAATTGATAAGGTTGCAGCGACACCAAAATCGGTGGAGACCTGGACAAAGAGGAAGGTTGTCAAAGTACAGAGAGGGAAGTGGATCACGAACTGAAATGGGCGGAGAAATGGCCGACAGAGTTTAATCCAAGCAAGTGTGAGGTGTTGCACTTTGGAGGGCCGAATGTAAATGGAAAGCCTACAGTTAATCACAAGACCCTTAACAGCATTGAGATACAGAGCGATCTTGAGATCCAAGTCCATACCTTCCAGAAAGTGGCAAGAAGTGGCAAAGAATGCATATGGTTTGCCTATCTTGATCGGTTGAGATATTGAGCATCAGGAAATCATATTGCGGCTGTATAAAACTTTGTTTAGGCCGCATTTGGAGTATTATGTGCAGTTCTGGTTTCCCCAATACAGAAAAGGTGTGGAGGCTTCGGAAAGGGTTGAGAAGTTTACCAGAATCCTACTGGGTTAGAGGGTATTAGCTATAAAGAGGGATTAGACAAACTTGGATTGTTCCTCTGGCGTATTGGAGGCTAAGAGGAGACTTGATATGTATATAAAATGAGGAGAGCCATATATAGAGTAGATAATCAGAACCATTATCCCAGGGTGGAAATGTTTCCCATGGCTGGTGGACAGAGCTTTAAGGTAAAAGAGACAAATATTAAAGTCCACTACTTTTCACGCTGTATATTCATGGTCTGGATGAGGGAATTGATGGCTTTGTGGCCAAGTTGGTGTATGATGCAAAGCAAGGTGGAGGGGCAGGTTTGCTTGAGGTGGGAGGGCATCGGCAGAAGGACTTGAACAGGTTGTGAGAGTGGGCAAAGAAATGGCAAATACAATGCAGCCTATGTCCGGTCATGCACTTTGGTGGAAGGAATAAAAGGGTGGGCTATTTTTTAAATGGGGGGTGGATTCAAATATCAGAGTTGCAAACGGACTAGGGAGTGCCGGTGCAGGATTCCTAAAAGGTTGAGTCGGGCGTAGGAAAGGGAAATGCAATGTTAACATTCCTTTTGAGAGGATTAGAATATATAAGCAAGGATATAATGCTGAGGCTTTCTCGGGCATTAGTTAGACCACATTTGGAATATCGTGAGCAGTTTTGGGCCCCATATTTGAGGAAGGATGTGCTGGCATTGGAGAGGGTCCAGAGGAGATTTATGAGAATGATCCGGGATCATTAGGTTAAAGTATGATGAGCGTTTTATAGCTGTGGGCTGTACTGGCTGCTGTTTAGAAGGATGAGGGGGTATATCATTGAAATCTACCGAATAGTGAAAGGCCAGGTAAAATGTGCAGGAAGGAACAGCAGATGCTGGTTTAAACTGAAGATAGACACAAAAATCTGGAGTAACTCTGCTTTCAGGAGAAAAGGAATAGAAGGGTCTTGACCCGAAAAGTCACCTATTCCTTTTCTCCAGAGATGCTGCCGGACCCGCTGAGTTACTCCAGCTTTTTGTGTCTATCTGCAGAGAGGACACGTAATCTGCAATGACTCATCTAATAGACAGTGTGTGAATGTATGGTCATTATCTTTACTCTAGTCAGTGAGACCTCAAATGCTATAAAATGCAGCAGTCAGCAAATATTTGTGTGTTGTGTGGTTGATCCATATTTGTGGATTGGAGAATAGATGTCACGGTGACGTTTTAACAGTGGGGTTTCATAATCAGCTGTGAAATGATGCATGGGGTTTTTTTTTAATGTATGAAAAGCAGAACTGTCCTGGTAATGAAAGTGGTACAAAATATGCAGTGAATTATATTTGATCGATTTGTTTGTGCACATCGGGTTGATTGCATTAGTCGAAACAGGGTGGACCACGTGAAGGTTGCAATCTCCCACCCTAGTGAGCTATCTATACTATGTGATGTTCCTGCATTTGAAATCCCAGCAGTGGATCAGTTTGCATGGTGTGAAAAATCGAATCACCATTTAAAAATCCAATCTCCAAGCTTGGCAAATACAACAAACAATTGAGAGGAAGACATTCAGTTACTTCACCCTCTCTTTAAACCTTGAATGCAGTTACACTAATCACAGTGAAGGACTATTTTCAGTAGACTCAAAATGTTGGAGTAACTCAGCGGAGCAGGCCGCATCTCTGGATGGAAGGAATGGGTGACAATTTGGGTCGAGACCCTTCTGCAGACTATTATCAGAGTCATACATTGAATCAGCACAGTAGGGGGTTACATGCTTGTGCAGGCATTTTGGCAATGCAAAGCAATTGTCCAACATTCTTGGTTGTTCAATGATTCAACAATACTTTATTGTTACATGTACCTAGGTAGTTGGGGGAGTCCAGAACCAGGGGTCACTATTTAAGAATAAGGGGTAGGTCATCTAAGACTGAGATGAGGAAAAACATTTTCACCCAGAGAGTTGTGAATCTGTGGAATTTTCTGCCACAGAAGGCAGTGGAGGCCAATTCACTGGATGTTTTCAAGAGAGAGTTAGATATATCTCTCAGGGCTAATGGAATCAAGGGATATGGGGAAAAAGTAGGAACGGGGTACTGATTTTGGATGATCATATTGAATGGCGGTGCTGGCTTGAAGGGCCGAATGGCCTACTCCTGCACCTACTTTCTAGGTTTCTATGTTTCTATGAACATTATTGGTTGTTCAATTATATATTATTGTTGCATGCACCTTGGTACAGTAAAATGCTTTGCATACATCCCGGTAAAAGCGTACAGCCCCCGTTCCACTTAGGCGATTTTTTTGGCAACTACAGGTGACTAGGCTGCCACCACATGGTCGCGGGGCGACGCCTGCATGGTCATGAGTCGTCTCCTCAAGTTGCCTAAAGAGTCGTAACGTTTTTCTTGTCGCTGCTGGATTTTGAAATGTTCAAAACTTTTTTGCCGACTGTGGGCTTGACGTAGCTTGTTTTCTCCTGTGGTAGGTGCTGTTGTAGGATGTCACCAGGATGATGCAGGTTGTCACCAGGTGACGTTGGTTGTCACCGGGTGCTGACTTTGGTGAATTCCATCGGCGACTACCTACGTCAACCTACGTCAACCAGCGACAGGTACAGGTGACTGAATTGCCTTCAATTGTCGCCGACAGGGTGGTTGCTTGGCGTAGCTTGTCATGGGTGGACGTAGGTTGACTTCGGTTGTCGTAGGTTGTCACCTGTGTGATCGTAGGTTGTCGTGGGGGTCGTCGTAGGTTGTCGTAGGTGTGGTTGTAGGTGGACGTCCTAATGGGTCGCCGGTTGTCGGTAGCTTGCCGTGGCTTGACGCCGACTAGGTGGTAAGTTGTCGTAGCTTGTCATAGACATTGGCGTAGGGGCAGTCCAGTTGCCAGTTTATCGGGACAGTGGGACAGGCCCTTACAGCAGACACCTCACCTTGGCAGTTCACAAGTGTCGCCACGTTTTTTTCGATGGCAGAGTTACAAACATTCATTGGACATTCCTATCTACCGCCTGTCATCACACATGGCACCCCCCCCCCCCCCCCCCCCCCCCCCCCCCCCCCCCCACTCCCCTGAGATCCCGTTCACCCACGATGCCCCCACCCCCACTACTAGAAACATAGAAACATAGAAATTAGGTGCAGGAGTAGGCCATTCGGCCCTTCGAGCCTGCACCGCCATTCAATATGATCATGGCTGATCATCCAACTCAGTATCCCGTACCTGCCTTCTCTCCATACTCTCTGATCCCCTTAGCCACAAGGGCCACATCTAACTCCCTCGTAAATATAGCCAATGAACTGTCCTCAACTACCCTCTGTGGCAGAGAGTTCCAGAGATTCACCACTCTCTGTGTGAAAAAAGTTCTTCTCATCTCGGTTTTAAAGGATTTCCCCCTTATCCTTAAGCTGTGACCCCTTGTCCTGGACTTCCCCAATATCGGGAACAATCTTCCTGCATCTAGCCTGTCCAACCCATTAAGAATTTTGTACGTTTCTGTAAGATCCCCTCTCAATCTCCTAAATTCTAGAGAGTATAAACCAAGTCTATCCAGTCTTTCTTCATAAGACAGTCCTGACATCCCAGGAATCAGTCTGGTGAACCTTCTCTGTACTCCCTCTATGGCAATAATATCCTTCCTCAGATTTGGAGACCAAAACTGTATGCAATACTCCAGGTGTGGTCTCACCAAGACCCTGTACAACTGCAGTAGAACCTCCCTGCTCCTATACTCAAATCCTTTTGCTATGAAAGCCAACATACCATTCGCTTTCTTCTGGGTCCCCCCCATCATTCTTGCCACCTCCCCTGCCCCCCCGCTGCCGGGTAACCCCACAGTTCACGACGGCCCTCCGTTGGGTCCCCCCTTGCTCTCGGCGCTCCATCTCGTTCTTGGGTCCCTCCTCACTCTCGGCAGCGCAGGTCCTGTCGACGGAAATGGCTCACAGCGGGTCCTCCGTCAACGGTCAGCAATACACAGTCATCTATTAGGCTTCTCATCAAGTGGGTATCTAATTTCCTTTAGCTCGGCGTTGGATTTATTTCTGCTGCCAATGAACAAATCAGTTGCCCAGAGCTAAAAAACAAACTGCTGAAGGAACTCACTGGGCCAGATAGCATGTACGGAGGGAATGGAAGGAAGAGGATTTGGGTCAGGCACCTACTTCAGACTGTCAAGGGAACAAACGAGAATAGCGCCAGGAATGTAAGTGTCCTGACTTGAAATGTTGTCTAACCATTTCTCTCTATAGATGCTGCCTGACCTGTTGAGTTCCTTCGGCAGTTTTATTTTTGCTCAGGATTCCATCATCTGCAGTGTCTTGTCTACAGATGTGGATGATCAGCCATGATCACATTAAATAGCGATGCTGGCTCGAAGGGCCGCATGGCCTACTCCTGCACCTATTGTCCATGTACATATGTACATATGTATCTATGTATCTACTTGAGCCCTGACCTATGAAAGCAAGCATACCATATGCCTTATTTGCTATTCTATCGACTTGTGGTACCACTGTGGCATAGTGGCACAGCAGTAGTCATAGTCATAGCATGGAAACATGCCCTTCAGCCCCATAGCGACCAACATGTCCCATCTACACTATACCCATCTGCTTGTGTTTGATCCATATCCCTCTAAACCTGTCCTATCCATGTCTCTGTCTAAATGTTCCTTAAATGTTGTGATAGTACCTACCTCAACTACCTGCTCTGGTAACTCGTTCCATAAATAATTACATCAACAAATTTGCTCATTTTACTTTTAATTCCTTCATCTAAATCATGAATATATATTGTAAACAGCTGCAGTCCCAGCACCGAGCCTTGCGGTACCCCACTAGTCACTGCCTGCCATTCTGAAAGGGACCCATTTATCCTTACTCTTTGTTTCCTGTCTGCCAAGCAATTTTCTATCCATGTCAATACCCCACCCACAATACCATGTGCTCTAATATTGCCCACTAATCTCCTGGGTGGGTCACAATCAAACGTGTTCTTAAAGTCCAGGTACATTACATCCACTGGCTCTCCCTTGTCCATTTTACTTGTTACATCCTCAAAAAATTCCAGAAGATTTGTCAAGCATGATTTCCCCTTTGTAAATCCATGCTGACTTGGACCGATCCTGTTACTGCTATCCAAATGGGCCGCTATTTCACCTTTTATAATTGACTCCAGCATCTTCCCCACCACCGAAGTCAGGCTAACTGGTCTATAATTCCCTGCTTTCTTCTCCCTCCTTTCTAAAAAAGTGGGATAACATTAGCTACCCTCCAATCCACAGGAACTGATTTTGAATCTACAGAACATTGGAAAATGATCACCAATGCATCCACGATTCTCGAGCCACCTCCTTAAGTACCCTGGGATGCAGACCATCAGGTCCTGGGGATTTATCAGCCTTTTGTCCCATCAGTCTACCCAACACCATTTCCTGACTAATGTGAATTTCGTTCAGTTCCTCCATCACCCTAGGTCCTCTGACCCTAGTACATCTGGCAGATTGTTTGTGTCTTCCTTAGTGAAGACAGAATCAAGGTACCTGTTCAACTCATCTACCATTTCCTTGTTCCCCATAATAAATTCACCTGTTTTTGTCTTCAAGGGACCTACATTTTTCCTAACTAATTTTTTCCTCTTCACATACCTAAGGCAGCTTTTACTATCCTCCTTTATATTCTTGGCTACCTTCGAACCTCATCTTTTCTCCCCTTATTGCCTTTTTAGTTACCTTCTGTTGGTGTTTCAATGTTTCCCAAATCTCTGGCTTCCCGCTCATCTTTGCTTTGTTATACTTCTTCTCTTTTATTTCTTGACCTCCCTTGTCTGCCACAGTTTCCAATTACTCCCCTTAGAATCTTTCTTCCTCGTTGGAATGAAATGATCCTGCATCCTCTGGATTATTCCCAGAAATACCTGCCATTGCTGTTCCACCGAGTATAAGAGTCAGGAAGTCATGTATAATACTTTGGTTGGCCCATTGCGTGCCGTTCCAGTCATCCTATTACAGGAAGGATGTGGCGTCTTTGGCAAGGGCGCAGAAGCTGATTAGAGTGCATTGGCTACAAACAGTGGTTGGCGATATTGATTGTTTTTTCTGTAGTATTCAAGGCTGAATGAGACTTGATAGAAGTGTATAAAATTATGAGGGTAGACAGTCAGACCTTTTACAGGATGGAAGTATCAAAGTCTAGAAGGCATTGTTTTAAGGTGAGAGAAAGTTTAAAGGAAATGTTTGCAGCAAAGTTAATTAACGAAGACAGTGATGGGTGCCTGGAATGTGCTGTCAAGTAAGGGGGTAGAAAACTATATGATAGAGGTATTTAAAAGACTTTTAGGTGGGCACATATACAGATAATGGAGGGATATGGGTCACACACAAGCAGAGAATATTTTATTAAGATAGACACAAAAAGCCGGAGTAATTCAACGGGACAGGCAGTATCTCTGGAGAGAAGGAATGAGTGATGTTTCGGGTGACTTGGCTTTATGTTTGGTATAGACATTATGGGACGAAGGTTCTGTTCCTATGCTGTGCCATTCTATTATCCATGTTCTATGCGTCATAGATGAAGTCTTGCACCAATTCACTTTTTTTTTTAAGTTAATTGCAAAGATCATTGCAGTGACTGCTAGTGGATGGGCACCAATGAAAGTAACTTCCAAATTTGCTCCTGTGAACCTTCATTAGTGGATGGCAGAATTTCCCATCAGATTCAGATAGTAATAACATAAACCGATTTAAAACTGCTTCCCATTCCCACAGTGACCTTTCTGTATTTAATTCCCATTCCCATTCCCACACTGACCTTTCTGTCCTGGGCCTCCTCCACTGTCAGAGTTAGGCCCAAGGCAAATTGGAGGAACAGCTTCTCATATTTCACTTGGGCAGCTTACACCCTAGTGGTATGAACATTGATTTCTCTAACTTCAAGTAACTCTTGCATCCCTCTCTTATCATCCCTCCCCCACCCTAGTGCTACCAGCTACAGTCGTCTTGTTGAGTCTCATTGTCTGTAACTCGTTTTCACCTATCCCACAGCTAACAATGGCCTGTTTCCTTTATCATCGTTACTTTTTAACATATCTTCCATTCATGTGTTCTGTATCTCTCTAACATCACCGTCTGTATCTCTCGTTGCCTTCTCCCCTGACTCCCAGTCTGAAAAAGGGTCTCGACCCGAAACATCACCCATTCCTTCTCTCCCGAGATGCTGCCTGTCCCGTTGAGTTATTCCAGATTTTTGTGTCCTTCTTTCCCTCCATGCCATTCTGGGATTTCAGATTAGTGCACATCTTCTTCCCCCTTTTCAATTTGTCTCTGCGTATTCTTCAGATGAGTTGAATCAAACACCACTCAGCCGAAACGTCACCTATTGCTTCTCTCCACAGATGCTGCCTGTCCCGCCGAGTTACCCCAGCATTGTGTGTCTATCTTCTATGTAAACCGGCATCTGCGGTTCCTTCCTACCACGTTGCCCTTTGCTTTGCACACACTGTGTTCTCTACAGAGGACACTGCTTAAATCAAATTAAACTATAGGGTGATTTCACCAAAGGTCAAATGAGCGTAGATCCCCCCTCACGTGACCGAAAATTTTAACTGGAGGACATATGTCAGTTCGGTACATGTTAGTGAATGGGGAAACACGCACTTTCCCACCCGTTAAAAACATGGAAAACGGCCGATTTTTGAGCTGAAATTTTCTGTGCTAGTCGGGGTGACCGTGAAGCACAGCGACCTAAATTTTCAGGCAAAAAAAAAGATAGAAAGTAAGGTAATTACAAGAGGGAACTGAAGGTAGAAAGCAGCAGAAGTGAACAGCCAACATTTGCCATGGAGATTTTAAGGTCCAAAATATCGGGAATTATCGTGTTTGCTCGCTGAATTTCATCAAAAGTAAGGCATTATTAACTTACTTTTGATGAAATTCAGCGAGCAAACGCGATAATTCCCGATATTTTGGACCTTAAAATCTCCACGGCAAATGTCGGCCGTTCACTTCCACTGCTTTCTACCTTCAGTTCCCTCTTGTAATTACCTTACTTTCTATCTTTTTTTTTGCCTGAAAATTTAGGTCGCTGTGCTTCACGGTCACCCCGACTAGCACAGAAAATTTCAGCTCAAAATTCGGCCGTTTTCCATGTTTTTAACGGGTGGGAAAGTGTGTGTTTCCCCATTCACTAACATGTACCGGACTGACATATGTCCTCCAGTTAAAATTTTCGGTCACGTGAGGGGGGATCTACGCTCATTTGACCTTTGGTGAAATCACCCTATAGATCGAAATGCTGCAAACTCGGCTGGCTTAAACTAGAATAGTAGGTTGGCCACGTTGTTCCATGAGCAGCCAGACCCAACATGTGGACGGCGGTAGGCGGCGCGACTCTCGTCAGCAGCGGCCTCTGCAGCCCGTTCGCGTTTTCATTATTTTTTGTCTATGTTTCTATGTAGTTTTTGTTATTTTATGTTGGGTGTGTGTGTGGGGGGGGGGGGGGGGGGGGGGGGGGGGGGGGGGGAGGGGGGGGGGGGGGGGGGGGTTGGGAGGGGAGGGGGGCAACTTTTAAAATCTCTCTCCCTGCACGGGAGACCCGACCTTTTCTTGTCGGGTCTCCGTTGTCGTTGGGGCTGCAATGAGGAGCGGCCTCCAACAGAAGAAGACCGGGGACTCTGGTGCCAACGACTCACCGTCACCGTCGGGAGCTGGCCGAGTCCGGAGCGGGTGAAGCAGTGGTGGAGCGCTGCTGCTGCTGCGGCCCGACCCCGGAGGGTGCGGGTCTGCGGACGGCGGCACCGGGAGCCCGCGGGTCCCTGGAGGGAGACCGCTTTTCAGGGCTCCTGCAACGGCGACTTCTCCCGCCCGAGTTGCGGGGTCGAAGAGCTCCTGGAGCGGGGCCTAACATCACTGCTCCGCGCGGCTTGGAATGGCCGCGGGACTCTGCGAGCGCACGCCGGGGGCTCTAACACCAAGACCCGGTGTGCGACCTTGCACCACCCGGCGTGGCTTTAATGGCCGCGGGACAATCGCCATCGCCAGCCGGGGGCTTTGACTTTGATTCTGACATGGGGGGGGGAGAGTGCAGTGGAGAGATAAGTTTTTTTTTTGGCCTTCCATCACAGCAATGTGATGGATGTTTATGTAAAATGTAAATTATGTTGTGTCTGGGGTCTATTTGTTTGTAATGTATGGCTGCAGAAACGGCATTTCGTTTGGACCTCAAGGGGTCCAAATGACAATTAAATTGACTCTTGACTCTTGACTTTTGGACTGACTGCCATCACACTCTGCCTTAAGTCTCATTGACCCTGTGTTTCACCATTTTTGAGGTCCATCTTCTTGCTTTTGACGTCCACTCCAACTTTCCCCCGTTGTTTCTGGCATTTTCTTGTTTTGTTCCTCCTGCAAATTACAGCCATAAATATACCCATGTCCAAACCGTTAATGTGTCTCAAAAATAGTGACAATCCCGGTACAGACCACCGGGAGCAACGGACCATTAAACAAATATCCTCGTCATACTTGACTTTACTGAGGAAGGGTCTCGACACGAAACGTCGCCCATTCCTTCCCTGCAGAGATGCTGCCTCTCCCGCTGAGTTACTCCAGCATTTTGTGTCCACCTTCCAATCTACCAGCATCTGCATTTCTTTCTTGCACATCCTTTACTTTCTGTTGTGTAAACAATTACTGACACTACCCTTCAACTCTCGCTCTTCAGTTTTCCCAAGCTTTGTTCTTTGCGGAATTCCTTCTTTCCTTCTATCCTCTCATCCGACAACTTAAAATCATTTAAAAACATAACCAGTCGATCAAATTGAATTTCAGCGGGCCAAGTTCCCTTCATGTGGAGGAAGGAGTGGCATGTTGGGTGGACTTTACAATAAGGGAAGACACAAGGCGCAATATTTTGAGCTGCTACCTCACAGCGCCAGACACCCGGATTTGATCCTGGTCTTGGGTGCTGTCTTTGTGGAGTTTGCACATTCCCCCCTGTGACCGTGCGGTTTCCTCCGGGTGCTCCGGTTTCCTCCCACATACTAAAGAGGCGCGGGTTTGTAGGTTAATTGGCCCTCTGTCGATGTGATCTTTGTGGGCAGATGTGCGAGTTTTCGTGCTTTACCTTTTTAATCAATTATTGAAATATTATCAATTATTATATTACAATATTGTTATTTTAAGAAATGCGGTGAAGAGATTTCATGTTACGGACTAGCAACAGCTATTGATAAGCGAAGGGGGTCGGCGCTGTCGAGGATTTTCGGGTTTGGAGGGGCGTACCATGAGCTCAGTGCGTTGACATTCAGACTCTTCTTGGGTCTGCTTTCAATTTACCAATTTGGTCGAGTTGCGGGCGTGTCGTTCGAACTTGGAGATCGCCCAGCCCTGAGCCGATCCCTTTCTTCCCCGAGTCAGCTCATCGTCAGGGCGCTCCTGAGCGGGTAGTCCAGTCACAGGTTTCACGTCTCCGTTTCACCAACTCACGGACGGACTCCACACAAGGACATCTTCGGGCGACAACTGACTTCATTCTGAAATGTTCAGCAAGTGAAAAGTGAAGAACTCATTCACTCTCCCGCCTGGAGCTGAGGGTAGGAGTCGGTTCAACAGACTTGTAAACTGCTTGGGCTCCGTATTATACTGCTTCTTGTTCTGCTATCCTTGCTTCGTGTACCGCTTGTCAATTTGCAATATAATATCAATTTAGTACTATGCGAAATCCTAATAGTTGATGTTTTATGTCAATGCAAATGTAATTGTTCAGGAACTGCTTAAATTTCCAATTGGAATTTCCATTTGTTGAAGCGTTCGTGAATTGAGCTTATTTTAAATTAATTCACGGTTTACCTATGTGTGATCATTGCTGTACTAGTGTTGCTTTCGTACATAGTTAATCACGAATAGAACTTGCAATATAGAGACATGCATATATATATGTGTGTGTGTGTTTTGTTTAACCATCTGAGACAGCGTTACTTAAACCTTCACCTGGTTTTGAATTAAGCTGCTTTCAGATCGATGTTTGAATGGTTTAAGAATATCTAGCGTTGCGCGAACACTGGGAAATAGCAGCGCCGGTGTTAAAGAAAATGAGCCAAGGAACTGTGCAAAGGACTATTGGGGGAGAGATCGGAAACACAAGAGGGAGGAGGAGGGAGGGGAGGGACGGGGGGTCCTAGGCGGGGAGGGGGGGTCGTAGGCGGGGAGGGGGGGGGGGGGGGGGGGTGGGGGTGGGGGGGGGGGGTGTGAGGCGCGGGGCGGGGAGGCAAATGGGTCTGTGGGAGGGGAGGGGTCTGGTGCCGGGGAGGGGAGGGGGCGATTGGGGCGGAGGATGCGAATGGCTGAAGGGTGGCGGGCTGTGAGAGCGAAGGGGAATCAACAGCCTGCGTCAATACCGGCGAAGATGGGACGGGGGCGAGTGTTACTGAATGAGCTTGGACTTTGAACGGGTCTGGACTTGAAACTGGCGCATTCCTGAGAGACCCCTTAAACTGCCTTTGTGTACAGTTACAGATGCTCCCGGCTAATGCAGCCCGGGTTTGTACTTAAATTAGACTTCCACCAGTCTTTGCTAATGCATTCACTCAGTTTTATTTCCTTCTGAGCTCGATACATTCCAGTCACATCATTTTTTGCAATTCAATTATTTTCTTGCCACGAGTTCATTGTGTGAGCGAGCGAAGACCGGCATTTTCACTCTAGTTTTCTCACCGCATTAAAAAAAACAATCGATTTTTCTATAGCACTTTCTGTCTGAAAGCTCGCATTCGGTATACTCCTTACGTACAATGTTGCATTTTCGAGATTGATACCAGATTTCAGATTTAGTGCAAAGAAGATTCAAGAAGATCATGACTTTAATGTCTGAGCTCTAGGGAGAAGTTGGGTAGGCAATGATTTTATTCGTGGGAGCGCGGGGTAGGGGAGGGGAAGGGGGGGGGGGGGGGGGGGGGGGGGGGGGGGGGGATGAGGAGTGATGTTATAGAGGGTGTATAAGATAATGAGACAAATAGATGGGATGGATGAACAGAGTCTTTTACCCAGAGCTGAGGAATCAAGATCCGGTGGGCATAGGTTTAAGGTGAGAGAGGAAAATGTAATATGGACTCGAGGGGTAACTTTTTCACATAATATGTTGGGTGTATGGAACGAACTGCCAGAGGAGGTACTTGAGGCAGGTACTATACCAACATGTAAAATACAAGCACATGGATAGGAAAGGTTTAGACAATAGACAATAGGTGCAGGAGTAGGCCATTTGGTCCTTCAAGCCAGCATCGCCATTCAATGTGATCATGGCTGATCATCCCCAACCAGTACCCAGTTCCTGCCTTCTCCCCATATCCCCTGACTCCGCTATTTTTAAGAGCCCTATCCAGCTCTCTCTTGAAAGTATCCGGAAAACCGGCCTCCTCCGCCCTATGAGGCAGAGAATTCCACAGACTCACCACTCCCTGTGAGAAAAAGTGTTTCCTCGTCTCCGTTCAAAATGGCTTACTCCTTATTCTCAAACTGTGGCCCCTGGTTCATTGGGAACATGTTTCCTGCCTCTAGCGTGTCCAAGCCTTTAACAATCTTATATGTTTCAATGAGATGACCTCTCATCCTTCTAAACTCCAGAGTGTACAAGCCCAGCTGCTCCATTCTCTCAGAGGGAGATGGGCCAAACGCGACAAGGTGGAACTAGTGTAGGTGGGCATCTTATGAGAATTGGACCGAAGGGCTGTTTCAATGTTGTACTACTGTATAATGGCAGCTCCGAATGAAGTAACCCAGTTCTCGGTGTGTTATGTCCAAAATGAAAAAGGATTCTGTCAAACCAAATCGTGAGTGCAGCGTCGCCGCCTGCAGAGCGGATGGTGGTGATGATATGGCCGTGTTAGGTTTCTAGAGGCAACGATTACTCTACGCTGGTAATATTCCGCAAGCCACCTCACACTCTCCACCATTGGAAGCCGTGGGCAGCGCCACTGTGAGCGACCCATCAATTGGAGATCCATTGGGTGGGGTGGGGTGGAGAGAGGGGTGGGGTGTGATCGGCTTGGGAGAAAGGAACCGCGGGTTAAATAATAAAAGCCTTCTTAACAGAACGGGCGGGACACGGACCATGCACAATGAAGACGTGTTTGACCAGGGTTCACTAAACCGGCATCTGGCCTCGCACCTTTTTCAAAAGCCCAATGTTGAGCCTTGAACCTGAGAGTAGTTGGCGTGTCCAGGCTTTAGCTCTGGCTTTTATTACTGGGAAGCCAGAGCGAAGAGATTGAGCGTGCAGAGCATAGAGGTGGCACGGCGGTAGAGTACAGCAAAATGCAGCGCCAGAGACCCGGGTTCGATCCCGACTACGGGTGCTGTCTGTACGGAGTTTGTAAATTCTTCCCGTGATCTGCGTGGGTATTCTCCGAGATCTTCGGTTTCCTCCCACACTCCAAAGACGTACAGGCTTGTAGGTTAATTGGCTTGATTAATTGGCTTGATAAACATGTAAAATTGCCCCAGAGTACTGCCCTGCCGACTACAAAATTCAGAAGGTTCAGAAGGACACAGTGATACAGCGTGGAAGCAAGCCCTTCGGCCCAACTTGCCCACACCAGCTAACATGTCCCAGTTACTCTAGTCCCATCTGCCTGCATTTGGCCCATATCACTCCAAACCTGTCCTGTCTAGGTAACTGTCTTAACAGTTTCTTAAACATTGGGATAGTCCCTGCCTCAACTAGTCCAGCTTGTTCCATACACCTACCACCCTTTGTGTGAAAAAGCTACCCCTCAGATTTCTATTATATCTTTTCCCCTTCACCTTGAACCGCTGACCCGCCATTCAAGCAATCCTGGTTAATGATCTTCAGATTGTGGGAGTTGACACTAATGATGAAGTGGTGTGGGTGAAGGAGTTCTGGAAGACTAAGCGGGAACCTTTATAGTGAAACAAGTGGGCGACTGAGAATTCTCTTTGAAATCCGGTATACATTGAGGACGTGACTCTTGGCTAAGTCACGGATACCGATGTCCCGCTTTTTTGATGCAATGACTTAAATTGATGGAGTTTACACGGCGGGGATTAAATGGCTAGTGGATGAGAGCGTTGTGGGAGAAAGACCAACAATGTTAACTCGTCATCCCCGTGAAGTAGGGAAACAGATCTGGGCTGAAAGTTGGTGCCGGATGGGTGGTATTGAATGAGAAGGTTCGTAAATTCTAGGAGCATAATTCTACTCCGCCATTCAACCATGGCTGATCTACCTTCCCCTCTCAACCCAAATCTCCTGCCTTCTCCCCGTATCCCCTGACGCTTTACAAATCAAGAAACGGTATTGTTATCATATACCTGAGTGCCTGCTAAACGGGAAGAGCCGGGATCGGGTAAAAGCCAAGATCATAAAATAATTACAGATCTTCTTCAGGAGGGGACACTGAAGAGAAAGCACTGTTACCACCCGGGTTGGCCGTACATTGATGTTGGAGCCTCAATTGTTCCTTGTTCTGGCAGTAGTTATCTCTCTTCTCCTCCTCCACCACTTCTAACTCCACCCACAAGTTGGGATAGAAGTGACCTGAACTATTCCCATTCTGAACGGGAGCGCCCAGAGAGTGGAGATCTCCGCTCTAAGATCTTTGGGAGCGCCTGTGGGAGGCGGAAGAGGGACCACTTACAAAATCAATATCAGAAAACGCTGGGTGGGGGGGGGGGGGGGGGGGGGGGGTTAGGACCGGAAGCACCTGTGAAAACAGAAATACATTACCTTGCCACAAACATCACCTGACTGTGGCATTTCCGACATTTATTTCCATAAATTTGCAGACTTCTGCGTTATTTCGCTTTTGGGGAATGCAAGAAAAGGACATTAATTTATGCAAAGCATGTGCCCTTTTAATAGGTAATGCTAGTTTACCGATTGTCCTAGTGTCCCTTCAAATATCAAATACCAGGTCCTTTCAGGGTTACCGACGCCCGCCTCTGGACGTATCAATGTGCTCCCGTAAATATTATTGATTTTTTAAACGAGAATCAATCTTGTGGGGAAAAAAAAACGATTAACACGTGTCCTTCGCATAGTAATATAACTCCACGGTCTCTTAAGAGCAGAGGCTGCCACTTCCATCACGTGAAACCACCGAAGAGAATTGCTTTGGAAATTGACAAGTAATCATTTCTATTTTACCTGGGGAATATTACATCCAATGATACTTTTACCACATGGGACACCCCGATTCTGTACCGTTATAACTAGGCAGGAGAAATCATTAAATCAATGTTAGACACAAAATGCTGGAGTAACTCAGCGGGACAACCCGAAACGTCACCCATTCCTTCTCTTCAGGCATTTTGTGTCTATCTTCGGAGTAAACCGGCATCTGCAGTTCCTTCCTACATATTAAACATATACATATTAAAGCAATGTCCATGTTAATTGACCCTCATCAACACTATTGACTAGTTTACCGTTGAGATATGGTTATTGCATTGAGTAATTGTGTATTTGCCAATTTAATGACTAATAACTTGTGAATGGCTGTAAAATAGAGAACTCATTTGTAACCTAAGGATGGCGTGTCGTATTCTGATCTGAGGGTGGCCCGTTAAATTGTCTGCAGGATGTAAGCCACCTGACTTAGTTCTCTCTGAGATCAGCTCTATTTAAAAATGTTGGTGGAACGTATCTATCCAAAAGCCTCTTCAATGCCTCCACCACCACCCCTGGCAGTGCATTCCAGGCACCCACCACCCTATATTAAAAAAAAACTTGCCACACACATCTCCTTTAAACTTTGCCTCTCTCATCATCAAATTATGCCCTTTAGTTTACTGTATGATAGGTGTACCAACATTGGTTTGCAGACAGGAAACAAAGGGTAGGAATTAATGGGTTCCTTTTGGAATGGCAGGCAGTGACTAGTGGGGTACCGCAAGGCTTGGGGCTGGGACCGCAGCTATTTATAATATATATTAATGATTTGGATGAAGGGGTTAAAAGTAAAATTAGCAAATTTGCAGATGACACAAAGCTGGGTGGCAGTGTGAACTGTGAGGTAGATGCTATGATGCAGGGTGACTTGGACAGGGGTGAGTGGGCAGATGCATGGCAGATGCAGTTTAATGTGGATAAATGTGAGGTTATCCACTTTGGTGGCAAAAACAAGAAGGCAGATTATTATCTAAATGGTGTCATGTTGGGAAAAGGGGAAGTACAACAGGATCTGGGGTTCTTGTTCATCAGTCACTGAAAGTAAGCTTTCAGGTACAGCAGGCAGTGAAGAAAGTTAATGGCATGTTGGGCTTCATAACAAGAGGAATTGAGTATTGGAGCAAAGAGGTCCTTTTGCAGTTGTACAGAGCTTTATTGAGACCACACCTGAAGTATGCAGTTTTGGTCTATAAACTTGAGGAAGGACATTCTTGCTATTAAGGGAGTACAGCGTAGGTTCACAAGGTTAATTCCCAGGATGGTGGGACTGTTATATGTTGATGGAGCGGCTGGGCTTGTATACTCTGGAATTTAGAAGGATGAGAGGTGATCTTATTGAAACATATAAGATTATTAAAGGTTTAGACACGCTAGAGCCAGGAAACATGTTCCCGATGTTGAGGGAGTCCAGAACCAGGGACCATAGTTTAAGAATAAGGGGTAAGTCAGGAGATGAAGAAAAACTTTTTCACACAGAAAGTTGTGAGTGTGGGGAATTCTCTGCATCAGAGGGCAGTGGAGGCCGGTTTTCTGGATACTTTCAAGAGAGTTAGATAGAGCTCTTAGTGATAGCGGATTTAATGGATGTGGAGAGAAGGCAGGAACAGGGTACTGATTTGGGGATGATCAGCCATGGTGCTGGCTCGAAGGGCCTAATGGTCTACTCCTGCACCTATTGTCTACTGTGTATTGTCCATTGTGTAGGAAGGAATGGCAGATGCTGGTTTAAATTGAAGTTAGGCACAAAAAGCTGGAGTAAGGAATGGGTGACGTTTCGGGTCGAGATACTTCTTCAGACTGGTTAGGGATAAGGGAAACGAGAGATATAGACAATGATGTGGAGAGATAAAGAACAATGCATAAAGATTTGCATTGGCCTGTTTCCTTTATCATCATTACTTACATTGTAACCAGTCTGAAGAAGGGTCTCGACCTGAAACATCACCCATTCCTTCTCTCCAGAGATGCTGCCTGTTCCGCTGAGTTACTGCAGCATTTTTGTGTCTACTGTACAATATTCCTAGTTGTAAATCACTGGTGTAAATGTTATGTCTCTCCTGTGTTAGTTACAGGCATTGAGGAGTAGATAGAGTGGAACCTGTTGCCGGAGTTGGGGAGAGAGTTTGTTATGCCACAGATAAACTGCCTGGAAAAAAAGTTCCAGATAATGCCATCAGGGTGAAATATCTGGCAAATATGAATTAAACATTTTGAGATATCATAAATTAATGATAGTCAGTGGCATCTGTGTCAATATGTTGGAATTTGCTGTTGTCCTGAATATTAACCCTAAGCAAGGCCAACCATTAGTTCCATATTTGTCCTTCAGTGCTCATGTGTGATATAGACGTACCATGTTTGGTGGAGAAGAAATACTGCCCATTGTGGGCAGAAAGGAAATGTATAACATGCGGTATGTGGTTTTTTTGTAAGTATATTCTGTGTAAGTGCATCCCAGTTTTATGCAAGGTTGATATTTGTGGTGATACGAGTTTAACGATGGGTTAAGATAAGTGGAAGACAGGATGTGAGTGTTTAACATTTGTTAGGGTGAATTAATCATCTGTAGTTTTCTTAATTTAGATACTGGCAGCATAGGTGGTGAGAACAGGTATTGAGGGGGGCTGTTCTTGGAAGCCAGAACTAACTGTTGAGCCTTTGCGAGAGGCCAAACCCCCCTTTCCCACTTAGGAAACCTGAACAGAAACCTCTGGAGACTTTGCGCCCCACCTAAGGTTTCCGTGTGGTTCCCGGAGGTTGCAGGTGGTTGCCGGAGGTTGCAGGTAGTGGAAGCAGGTAGGGAGACTGACAAAAAACCTCCGGGAACCGCACAGAAACCTTGGGTGGGGCACAAAGTCTCCAGAGGTTTCCGTTCAGGTTTCCAAAGTGGGACAGGGGCATTAACTCAATGAAACACCAGTGAAAGGTGGTGCCCACTTGATTAACCGAATGATTTACTTGCATCTACATGATCAGTTTTTTCAATGTGCTTGTTAACATGTAGGTAACAGTTTTGTTGCATATGGAGTTAATTATTGTCCTTAGCACAAGTTGGTAGAATTAGTTTATATAGTACTTTGGCTATAGGCTTGGTATTCTCGATTGAGCACTTATCCTGGTGACATAGCAGAAGTACTTTGAGTATTAATTGTAATTTAAAGAGTCTGAATGAAGCTCAGTAACTAATTCTATGCCTAGGCCCTTGCTTCTGTCACAGTTGAATGTTATGATGTGTTGATAAAGGGCTTTAGGGACACAAGCTCTGGAATGTTGTAATTCCTCTCCAGTCTTCCACCATTTCCTTTATGCCTACCCGACACTTATTTATTTCATTGATAGATACAAAGGAAAGTTAAAGTCTGCCGAATATTATTTCGTTACTGCAGCAGGTTGAGAACTTTTGTCTTGATTTTCTGTTGATATGTTTCAATGTTTTTTTGTACAAAAAAATCATATTTTCGATTATCAAAGATAATCGGGTGATTATTTGGTTTGGATTATTGAGGGGGGGGGGGGGGGGGGGGGGGGGGGGGGGGGGGGGGGGGGGGGGGGGGGGGGGGGGGGGGGGGTTCAAGCTGCATTTCACTCTCCAAGAGGAAGAAACTGTAAAAAACAAAGATATATCATAGCAATGCTACTGAGACAACTCAGCAAATTTCGTAAAAGGTTAAAGGTATCGTGTGGATAAATGTGAGGTTATCCATTTTGGTGGCAAAAACTGGAAAGCAGGCTATTATCTACATGGTGGCCGACTAGGAAAAGGGGAGATGCAACGAGACCTGGGTGTCATGGTACACCAGTCATTGAAAGTAGGCATGCAGGTGCAACAGGCAGTGAAGAAAGCGAATGGTATGTTAGCTTTCATAGCAAAAGGATTTGAGTATAGGAGCAGGGAGGTTCTACTGCAGTTGTACAGGGTCTTGGTGAGACCACACCTGGAGTATTGCATACAGTTTTGGTCTCCAAATCTGAGGAAGGACATTATTGCCATAGAGGGAGTGCAGAGAAGGTTCACCAGACTGATTCCTGGGATGTCAGGACTGTCTTATGAAGAAAGACCGGATAGACTCGGTTTATACTCTCTAGAATTTAGGAGATTGAGAGGGGATCTTATAGAAACTTACAAAATTCTTAAGGGGTTGGACAGGCTACATGCAGGAAGATTGCTCCCGATGTTGGGGAAGTCCAGGACAAGGGGTCACAGCTTAAGGATAAGGGAGAAATCCTTTAAAACCGAGATGAGAAGAACTTTTTTCACACAGAGAGTGGTGGAACTCTCTGCCACAGAGGGTAGTCGAGGCCAGTTCATTGGCTATATTTAAGAGGGAGTTAGATGTGGCCCTTGTGACTAAGGGTAATTGGCTATATTTAAGAGGGAGTTAGATGTGGCCCTTGTGACTAAGGGTAATGACAGAGGGTATGGCGAGAAGGCAGGTACGGGAAACTGAGTTGGATGATCAGCCATGATCATATTGAATGGCGGTGCAGGCTCGAAGGGCCGAATGGCCTACTCCTGCACCTAATTTCTATGTTTCTATGTAAATTGAATCACAGAAGTTAATGTTTCTGGTTTAGTGCAGTGGAATTCTATTCTCAGCCATATCAAGATTGGCTTCACATTCACAATTAGCAGGATGTAATTGTTTCTGAAGTTGTTGGCGGCGTAGCCTGTAGTTAATTGCTCTGAGTTTAAGCACATGCCCTTTGGACCGTTGAGGGTCATTTCCTGCAACTTCTTTGAAGTCTGCCATTAAAAGGGACGCCACAGCTGGAGAATACTGCCAGAATTCCAGTTCATAATTGACAAAAGGTGGGAATCTTGGTTGGGATTATAACAAATAATCTAAATTTAACTGCGATATCCCGCTCACCCCCTCCACGACACACTGGTCAACTTGAGGAGCACCTTCAGCAACAGACTGGTCCCACCAAGATGCAGTACAGTGCCCGGGTGGGATTAGAAAGGGAATACGCCCTGTCTGTGGGCACCCTGAGGGAGTTCAGGGACCGCTGGGCTCCGCAGGGTGTTGAATGTATCCTCAATAAGGATTGTATCATAATTGTATAATAGTTTAGTATGGATATATGTTTGTATTGTATTTATGGTGGTGGGTTCTGGCTTGTTTTATTGTAGTGTAAATATTATTTTTTAATAATTGAATAAATTTTTTGAAAAAAAAAAAAAAAAAAAAGATGCAGTACAGAACGCCACAGGAGATCCTTCTTCCCTATGGCTATCAAACTGTACAACTCCTCCCCCTTCTGTCGTGGGGCAGATTGACCCCCCTCCCCCAACCCCACCCCCACCCCCCATCCCCAAATCCTTGCACAACCCCAATCCTTTTTACTCCTCACTCTAATGTCATGTTTCACGTATCTTGTGTTCTATGATGAAGATAGACACAAAATGCTGGAGTAACTCAGCGGGGGCAGGTAGCACCTCTGGAGAGATGGAATGGGTGACGTTTCGGGTCGAGACCCTTCTTCAGACCTGAGACTTCAGTCTTAACCCGAAACGTCACCCATTCCTTCTCTCCAGAGATGCTGCCTGTCCCGCTGAGTTACTCCAGCATTTTGTGTCTACCTTCGATTTCAACCAGCATCTGCAGTTCCTTCCGACGCATAGTGTTTTATGAATGTTGGCAGATCAATTTCCCTCCTGGGATGGATAAAGTTCTATCGTATCGTATTGTATTGACAGGGAGGAAGCGAGCAAGGGCATGGCCCCTTTCACTTGAACTCCCCCTGAAATTAGCTAAAAGATATATAGAATGTGGCTATTGAATCCTGTGCTCCATCCAGCCCAGATAAGATAGGCATGGGGTGTTCTTGCAAAGCCACCAATTATAAAATTCTTTACATCTCCCTGAACAGTAGCCATTGCCAGTGGACTATATATTTTTCATTTGCATACAGTGACTTGTTAAAGTCATAATCATAGTCGTACAGCACCGAAACAGGCCCTTCAGCCCAGCTTGCCCATGCCAACCAAGGTGCCCCATCTACACGTCGCATCTGCCTGCGTTTCCCCTTATCCCTCTAAACCTTACCCGTCCAAATGACTTTTAAATGTTGTTATAGCTTCTGCTTCAACTACCTCCTCTGGCAAATCATTCCATATACTCATCACCCTGTGTGTGACAATGTTGCCCCTGAGAATCCATATTCAATATTTCCCCTCTATAAGAACATCTGTCATGTCCCTTAGCTCCAAGGAATAGAGTCCCAGCCTGCCTAACCTCTCCCTATCGCTCCGGCCCTCAAGTCCTTTCAAGAGAGAGTTATGGGGCTGTCCCACTGTAAGAGCTAATTCAAGAGTTCTCCCGAGTTTCCCCTGATTCGAATTCGGAGAATTACGGTAATGGCCGCTCGTCGGTACTCGGGGCTCTCATGGAAATTTTTCAACATGTTGAAAATTCTTCCCGAGACTTCAAGAGCTTACCGTGTTACCCGAGTACCTGCCATTAGTGTTACGAGCCACTAAGAGACGTCCCGAGCTCCGACGTGCCCGCAACGTACATTCTACGGGCTTAGCACGAGTTTAATTTGTTTTTAAACTTGGGAGCGTTCTTGAATTAGCTCGTACAGTGGAACAGGCACATCAGATAGGGCTCTTAAAGATAGCGGAGACCAGGGATATGGTGATAAGGCAGGAACTGGATACTGAATGTGGATGATCAGCCATGATCACAGTGAATGGCGGTGCTGGCTTGAAGGGTCGAATGTCCTACTCCTGCACCTATTGTCTATTGTGTAATGTCTATAACATCCTTGTAAATCTTCTCAGCACTCATTGCAGCTTAACAACATCTTCACTATAGCAGGGTGACCAAAACTGAACACAATACCGTGACTGTGACCTCACCAGGTCCTTGTATAGCTGTAACATACCGTCCCAACTTTTATATGTAAGAAGGAACTGCAGATGCTGGTTTAAACCAAAGATAGACACAAAAAGCTGGGGTAACTCAGCGGGACAGGCAGCATCTCTGGAGAGAAGGAATGAGTTGCTCCGCCTCCGTGATTATCTCTTGTTTCCCTTTTCCCTAACCAGTCTGAAGAAGGGCCTCGACCCGGAAACGTCACCCATTCCTTCTCTCCAGAGATGCTGCCTATCCCGCTGAGTTACTCCAGCTTTTTGTGTCTATCACCACTTTCATGTTGTTCTTGCGTCTTGTTTTTTGAAACCAAACACAAGAGTAGGAGGCATGATTAAGTGAGAAGTCAAAGACTGCATGATTATCATCCAAAGAACAAAATTACACTGATTATGAGAAGGTTGCAGATAGTAATTATATTTATTTCACAAAACAGAATATTACACTATTTTGGTGCTTTGAGCACAATCTAATGATTATTCTGATTGGATCATAGTAATGAATTAATCATCCATGTTAATCTTAGGGACAGGGTCTACCAGCAATTGGAGGGGCATGGACTGATTAGGGATAGTCAGCAGGCTTTGCGCATGGGAAATTATGTCCCACGAGTAGAGTTTTGTGAAGAGGTCAACAAAAGGATTGATGAGGGCAGGACAGGGATGTGTCTATATAGGCCCTTTGGCCCACCGAGTCCACAGCGACCAGCGATCCCCGCACACTAACACTATCCAACACGGACTGGGGACAGTTTATACTTATACCAAGCCAATGGAAGGCACGGTGGCGCTGCGCTAGAGTTGCTGCCTTACAGTGCATGCAGCGCCAGAAACCCGGGTTCGATGGGTGCTGTCTGTACGGAGTTTGTACGTTCTCCCCCCACTTCCGCAGAGACTCCCTGGTTCACTCATCCCTTCCCACCCAAACCACCCCCTTTCCCAGGTACCTTCCCCTGCAACCGCAGGAGATGCAACACCTGTCCCAATACCTCCTCCCTTGACTTCATCCAGGGACCCCTACATTTATTTCAGGTAATTGAGGCAGTGCAGTGTTGGTTCACAAGATTGATCCATGGGATGGCGAGGCTGTTATCTGAGGAAAGATTGAAAAGACTAGGCTTGTATTCACTGGAGCTTTTGATGGGTGAGAGAAACATATAAAATTATAAAACGACTGGACAAGCTAGATGCAGGAAAAATGTTCGCAATGTTGGGCGAGTCCAGAACCAGGGGCCACAGTCTTAGAATAAAGGGGAGGCCATTTAAGACTGAGGTGAGAAAAAACCTTTTCAACACGAGAGTTGTGAATTTGTGGAACTCCCTGCCACAGAGGGCAGTAGAGGCCAAATCACTGGATGGATTTAAGAGAGAGTTAGATAGAGCTCTAGGGGGCTAGTGGGATCAAGGGATATGGGGAGAAGGCAGGCACGGGTTATTGATTGAGGACGATCACCACAATGAATGGCGGTGCTGGCTTGAAGGGCCAAATGGCCTCCTCCTGCACCTATTATCTATGTTTCTATGTTTCTATGTAAGGCAGAGGTTCATGTGCACCTCCTCCATCCACATCTATTATATTGGATGCCCCCACTGTGGACACCTATATATCAGCGAGACCAAGTGCAGACTTGCCAATCATTTTGCTGAACACTTACAATCAGTCTGCCTTGGTCTACAAGATCTCCTGTTTGCCAAACATTTTAACTCCCCTTCCCATTCCTACACTGACTTTTCTGTCCTGGGCCTCATCCATTGGAGGAACAGCACGTCATATTTCGCATGGGCAGCTTACACCCCAGTGGTATGAACATTGATTTCACTAATTTCAAGTACTGAATTCCTCTCCCCTCTCTCCCCCTCCCCATCCCAGCCGTCCCACCAATTTCACCATTCGCATCCGTATATTTCTCTCGTTAGCATATTTTCCCCATCCAACAATGGGCTATCATGAACTCCACCCTTCCTGAGATCATCTGTTGCAGGCCCTGTTTTTGTTCTAGCCCTTTCTCACTCCCCCCATCCCATCCCTCCACCCCCACCTTTATCTTTCAGTCTGAGGAAGGGTTCCGACCCGAAATGTCACCTATTCCTTCTCTCCAGAGATGCTGTCTGACCCGCTGAGTTACTCCACTATTTTGTGTCAATCTTAGGTATAAACCGGCATCTGCACTTCTTTCTTACACGCTAGTTATCTGTGACATCCATCAATTATGATTTGCGTTTATATAATCAACATCCTATCTCAATCATTTAGTTGCTCTGCTCAGAAACTTCCTCTTCTGCCAACATGTCCATGCCGACCAAGATGTCCTGCCAGTCCCGTTTGCACGCATTTGGCCCACATTCCTCCCGACCTTCCCTATCCATGTACCTGTCCAAATGTCTAATAAACATTGTATTTGTACCATTTCCACTGGCAGCTTGCTTCATATACCCACAACTCTGTGAGTCTCCTCCGCCCCTTTCAATCCTATCCCTTCGCACCTTAAACCTATGACCGCTGAATCTAGAACCCCCCTCCATTCTCTACCCCACCCTGTGTCCCTCCACCTTATCTATACCCCTCATCATTCTACTTTGCCTCCTTCGTTCCAGGGTAAACAGCCCCAGTTCTCCAGTTTCTTCTCATCGCTCAAGCCCTCCAGCCCCCGTAACATCCCTGCAAATATTCTCTGTGGCTCTCTCTAGCTTAACCACACACAGAATATCCTATTGGAAACGTTCTTCCTTGCCCATTGCCTGACCCATGTGAAAGTCCATTGGAATTAAAACCATGTTCTCTAAAAGGTGTGCTATCTTGCCCACCAGATTACTGACCAGAAATTGAAGAGGAAATCTACTCTGTGTTCAAGAAGGAACTGCAGATGCTGGAAAATCGAAGGCACACAAAATTGCTGGAGAAACTCAGCGGGTGCAGCAGCATCTATGGAGCGAAGGAAATAGGCAACGTTTCGGCCCGAAACGTTGCCTATTTCCTTCGCTCCATAGATGCTGCTGCACCCGCTGAGTTTCTCCAGCAATTTTGTGTACCTAGGAAATCTACTCTCTTGTTTTCTGTGGCCAATTTCCTATTCATGCTATTGCATTTCCTTAAATAATTGACCATACGTTTATCAATAAACCACCCACGCTTCCTGCTAATGATAAAAACATCCTTTGTTTTGGCATGCTATTTCCTCAGACCTTTTAATGAATTTTTCAGACACAACATGCCTTTTGCAATTTTGTACTGGGATTCTTGTCAGTTATTTTGTCATCCGTTCTTTATGAACCTAAGGTTCTTACAGATAGAAAAGATAATATGATTTGACCACATCCTACCACAGCCAGAGAGCAGTCCTGAACTACTACCTACCTCATTGGTGACCCTCAGACTATTCTTGATCAGACTTTGCTGGCTTTACCTTGCACTAAACATTATTCCCTTATCATGTATCTATACACTGTAAATGGCTCGATTGTAATCGTGTATTGTCTTTCTGCAGACTGGTTAGCACGCAACAAAAGCTTTTCACTGTATCTCGGTAGCCGTGACAATAAACTAAACCACTACTATGAAGCTGAAGATATTATAAATTAATGAGAAAGGGTAAAGGGTGTAGCATTTGCTATTTGTTTATTATTTTCACTATATTGTGTACCAAGATACAGTGAAAGACTGCGTTGTGTGCTCTCTGAGCAGATCATACCATACAAGGGTGCAATCAAACCGTGCGTGACTACAACAGGTAATGCAAAAGAGTAAAGAAACAGAGTGATGAAAACAGTGTTACTGCAACAGAGAAAATGCAATCAAAAAAATGTGCAAAAGCCACATCGAGGTAGGTTGGAGGATCAGGAACACATCTTCAGCAAATGAGAGCTCTGTTGAAAAATGTGATATCAGCTTGGAGGAAGCTGTTTTTTAAATCATGACTGAATCTATATGTTTCATTTTGCATATAAATTTTATGAAACATACTTCATACAATATGTGCTTTGTTTCTATATGCTTAACCGCACTTAGTCCAAACAATGCCTCAGAGATTTGTATTCTATTAGAGTCATAGATTCAAAGTGATACAGCGTGGAAGCAGGCCCTTCGGCCCAACTTTGCTCACATATCCCTCCAAACCTGTCCTACACAATAAACCTGTATAACTATTGTTTAAACATTGTGATTGGCCTTACCTCAACTACCTTTGTGTGAAAGGGTGCGACTCAGATTCCTATGAAATCTTTTCCTCTTCATCTTAAACCTATATCCTATGGTCCCCGATTCCCCTACTCTGGGCAAGAGACTGTGCATCTACCCGATCTATTCCTCTCATGATTTTATCCATCTCTATAAGATCTCATCCTCCAGCGCTCCAAGGAATAGAGTCCCAGCCTACTCAACTATAGCTCAGACCCTCTAGTCCTGGCAACATCCTCGTGAATCTTCTCTGAACCCTTTCCAGCTTGACAACATCTTTCCTATAACATGGTGCCCAGAACTGAACACAATACTCTAAATGCAGTCTCACCAACGTCTTATACACCTGCCACATGACCTCCCAGTTTCTATACTCAATACTCTGACTGATGAAGGCCAATGTGTCAGAAGCCTTTTTGACCACCCTATCTACCTGCGACTCCACCTTCAAGGAACTATGTACCTACGCGCCTAGATCCCTCTACTCTATAACACTCCCCAGAACTCTACCATTCATTGTGCAGGTCCTGCCCTTGTTAGACTTCCCAAAATGTAAACGTTACATTTCTCTGCAATATAAAAGCTATTCAGAGATTTTATTTTCTTCAGTCTGCAACCTGCCTGATTTTGGATGATCAGCCATGACCGTGCTGGCTGGAAGGGCCGAATGGCCTACTCCCAAACATATTTTCTATAGTTTCTATCTGTGTCTTGAAGATGTAGTCATAGCAGGATGGGTTAGCAACCTTCATATTAATTGGGCTTGCCAACCTTGGTTATGGAACTGCATGGACGATTTAATACAACAACTTCCAGCATCTAATACCCCAGGCTCTATGAAACAACTAGATTAATTCCTGCTGACTATGATTTAATCTTAATTCTAAGACCAACAGGTCCATTCTTCTGATTTATCATCCTCCCGCCCAACGGCAAATCAGACTCTCCAGGGCACCAGGGCACCACCTTGCCTGAGGTCATTTGATCCTAGTCTTTGACTTCGTCCAAAGTTTCACTCCTTCCCCCCCACCCCCACACTGATTTTCAGCCTGAAGAAGGTCCCGACTGAAACGTCACCTATCCTTTTTCGCCAGAGATGCTGCCTGACCCGTTGAGTTACTCCAGCAATCTGTGAAACGTCACCTATCCATGTTCTCCAGAGATGCTGCCTGACCCGCTGAGTTACTCCAGCACTCTGTGTCTCCATCAACCAGTTGGACAGTTCTATAACTAGAATTCAATGAAAAGAAACTGCATAATTTTATTTCTTTTCCTGGGTTTTGCACGATAATGCCCTGGATATTGATCTTTAGTCCTATAAGATCACAGGCAATCCTGGTTGGGAAGTTTAAACCATGGGCACTTAACCAGGCTGGAGAGGCACAACACAGATTACTGCTTGACTACCCAGCAAAACTAAATGGTGGATACAAAATGCTGGAGTAACTCAGCATTTCGAGACAGGCAGGATCCATGGAGAGAAGGAATGGGGGACGTTTCGGGTCAATAGACAATAGTCACAATAGACAATAGGTGCAGGAGTAGACCATTCGGCCCATCGAGCCAGCACCGCCACTCAATGTGATCATGGCTGATCATCCACAATCAGTACTCCGTTCCTGCCCTCTCCCCATAGCGATTGACTCCGCTATGTTTAAGACCCTTCCCTGTTCCATATTGTTTGATTTCTCCATAATGTTGTGCATTTTGTCCACTGAGACTCATAACAGTTCTTGGATCGCATGATTGTACTTTTGTTTCTTAATAGAATTGTCCCTTTGTGCATTCATAGATCTGGTATATTTATCTGGTTTGAATGAATTTTTAATTTTGGCTGACTTGCGTTCATTTCCATTTCAGGTCACAAGCCCAGCATTTGTTACCAAAATGACCAAACTGCGTGCCGTGCCATTACTGGCACTCTTCAGCCTAATTTGTTTCATAAGAGCGCAACAGGGTAAGAATTAAAAAGATCCTGCAGGGTCTTTTGAGACTGGTTCACTCTCTTAACATTGATGTGTGTTGACTTGAAACAAAATATTCAGCCAAAATATAACTAATATTTTATTTACAGAGACTTTGAGGTAAGTGTTACTTTTGAAAACTATCAGTGATAGGCACCATTACTGCAAGCAAACAGCATAATTATATTGAAGTGCAAACTAAGGTTATGCTTTACTGATATTTGATGACAATGCTTTTATCTTCAATATTGATATGATTTAATGTGATAAGTTGGTGGTTCAGGAATTGAATACAATTGAAGGATGCCTTTGGATAAATGGTTCTCCTCTCCCTTACTGATTAAAGTCTCATCACTCCAGGGTAGAATCAAGCAGATGACTTTTACCATTCCTATTGGGATGAGCGGTCAGAAGAGTCAATGCTGGATCAGACTCCAGGCGGACATTGCAAAATGACTGCTCAGTGTGGATCAGGCAGCAGAGTTCCCATCTCCACTATCAGCATGTCTTGTTACCGATCACGCCTGGCACTGGAGAATATGGGGTTTGAGCTGGTTAGCTAAATGAGCTCAATATTCATCCCCATTGATAGCGCTGAACACCATGTAGTCATATCAGCACTTTGTGCACCCCTTGCAAAATTCATTCAATTGAAGTCGACGAACTGCACTTTAGATGCAGAACACAAAATTCTGATCCTAGTGTGTGACATCTTTAGTGCTAAAGATAAAGGCTGACATTTTAGACAGGCATTTCCAAAAGGCCTTATTTTTAAACAATAAAGTTGTATTTATGTCATCTGTCGTTGCATCTCAAGGATTTGAAGGCATGAGATGTTAAAGTTTTAAAAGGTTACGCAACCTTTACAGGCGACTGCTGTCAACCGTGATAGGTCGCCGAAATTTTCAACATGTTGAAAATTCAGCTGCGACCAGAAAGACGCTACGACCCTTTCGAGACCTCTCACGAACGTACAACATGGTAAATGGTAGGGAATTGAAGAATGCAGGTGAACAGAGGGATCTGGGAATAACTGTGCACAGTTCCCTGAAAGTGGAATCTCATGTAGATAGGGTGGTAAAGAAAACTTTTGGTGTGCTGGCCTTTATAAATCAGAGCATTGAGTATAGAAGTTGGGATGTAATGTTAAAATTGTACAAGGCATTGATGAGGCCAATTTTGGAGTATGGTGTACAATTTTGGTCGCCTAATTATAGGAAGGATGTCAACAAAATACAGAGAGTACAGAGGAGATTTACTAGAATGTTGCCTGGGTTTCAGCAACTAAGTTACAGAGAAAGGTTGAACAAGTTAGGGCTTTATTCTTTGGAGCGCAGAAGGTTAAGGGGGGACTTGATAGAGGTCTTTAAAATGATGAGAGGGATAGACAGAGTTGACGTGGATAAGCTTTTCCCACTGAGAGTAGGGAAGGTTCAAACAAGACATGACTTGAGAATTAAGGGACAGATGTTTAGGGGTAACATGAGGGGGAACTTCTTTACTCAGAGAGTGGTGGCTGTGTGGAATGAGCTTCCAGTGAAGGTGGTGGAGGCAGGTTCGTTTTTATTATTTAAAAATAAATTGGATAGTTATATGGACGGGAAAGGTATGGAGGGTTATGGTCTGAACGCAGGTGTATGGGACTAGGGGAGAATACGTGTTCGGCACGGACTAGAAGGGCCGAGATGGCCTGTTTCCGTGCTGTAATTGTTACATGGTTATATGGTCATGATGAGAGGTCTCCTATGGTCGTGAGAGGTCTCCAAAGGTCGCCTGTAAAGGTCGCGTAAGTGGGACAGGCCCTTAAAGGAATCTTCCACACAAGCTTAATCCATGCAATGATCTAAACCCTCCTCCCCTGCCTCCTCCCTTAATTGGGAGGTGTGGAAGGGAAGGAGGATGAGGGATCAAGGACCTAGGAACTAGAAACGAGGACAAACAAAGAGGGCAGTTCACCCTCACAAAAGAAATTACCTAACGTACAAATAGTAATATAACTCTGTAATAGTGCAGAAAATCATTTTCACTGTTTGGAAAAGAAAATGCCAAAAACGTTTTAGTGCTAAACAGCTTTTCTTTCTTAAAGATGACAGGACAATTGCTGCTGACATAGTCTTTCTAGTGGATGTCTCTTGGAGCATTGGCCAGGAAAATTTCCAATATGTACGGGAGTTTCTGTTCAGGGTTATAAAGGCTTTTGCTATTGGAGAAAACAGATTTCGTTTTGGCCTGGTGCAGTACACGGAAACGCCCCGATCAGAGTTCCATTTAAACACATATTTTGCGAAACAGGACATCCTATTTCACATATGGAACATGTCTTATAAGGGGGGTGGCACAAAAACTGGACTAGCTCTAGATTATCTGATCAAGGAGCAGCTCACTAAAGCCAACGGGAGTAGAGCTGAACAAGGAGTGCCACAGATAATAATAGTCTTAACAGACGGACAGTCTCAGGATGACGTGATCCCCGCGTCTGCGTCCCTTAAGTCAGCCAATGTCATAATGTTTGCTATTGGAGTTCAGCGAGCTGTTGAATGGGAACTAATGGAGATTGCGAGTGCACCTTATGAGAGGTCTGTTTACCGCCTCCATGACTTTGCCGCACTCGAGGGCATTGTAAACGACTTAGTGACGAGTGTGCACATGGCAGCAGCGCAACTATTATCTGATGGGATAATAAAAGATACCACAGGTAAAGAGCTAGCTGGAAACACTGCTCCTTTGCTTACTCTGCTCAAGTTAATGTGTTTTAAAATGGGGAGGTGGGGAAAAACACACGTCCACCCTCCCTGATGGCTCAGTTGTTAAGGACAAGATTCGTTAAGAAGCTGAGCCATACAGACCAGGATGGTCCTAGATTCGACCCGCAGGTCTGTGCTGAGTTAGCTGATCTCGGCCAGGGAGGCATTAAGGGTGCAGCAATTGGCCTCAGCACCCTAGGCAAGGGAGGGCTGGTAAAATCAGCGAAGGGATCCCGCTCCTGATTGCTAACTCCTGACTCCTGGCGGAAATTGCCCAAGAGCGTGTGGATGGCGAGTCCTTACTTGAATCGGTGGCCTGCCAACATCTGATGCCTGGACCTGGGCACGAAGACTACTACTTGGGCATGGCACTGGAGAATGACCGTCACTCTCGGAGGAGTCAACGCCTTCAGGAAGGGATGGGAGAGTGATTGGAGGGGGACAAAAATATTCTCATTTCTATCGTGAGGTGAATTTGGCTCTCAAATTACTAAGCAAAGAGCAGGCGTACTCTAGAATTAATGTTCTACTAACATCACTGGCCCTCGTCACTGTATGTGGTTTGAATTAAACACCCATTATGCATTTCTAGCCGAGGCATGCCACAATTTAATAACCTATCACAACTAAAATTCACTGCCAATGTCAGAAATATATTTTTGAGAAATATATTTGGATTCTCATCTAGAGTCTTAGTGAAGGTTTCTGGCAGAAGTTATATAGAATGGATTAGTAGAGTTTTGGCTGTGAGATTTGCAACAAAAGTGGACTTAAAATTAAGCTTGTGCAATGGCTTCGAGCCACTTAAATCTCAGCTAACGATTTCAAACTTTATATTGGAAGGAGCTTGAATGTGACAAATGTTTGAAATAATCTCCCAGATATGATTTGAAAGATTTTGTTTTGAAAATAGCATTGCTTTAAGTAAAGACAGACACAAAAGACTTGAGTAAGTTCATGTTCATAAGTGATAGGAGCAGAATTAGGCCATTTGGCCTATCAAGTTGGCTGCCATTCAATCATGGCTGATCTATCTCTCCCCCTCAACTACATTCTCCTGCTTTCTCCCATAACCCCTGACACCCATACTGATCAAGAATCTATCCATCTCTGCCTTAAAAATATCTATTGACCTGGCCTCCACAGCTTTCTGTAGCAGTGAATTCCACAGATTCATCTGACTGCAAAAAAATTCCTCCTCATCTCTTTCCATAAGGAACATCCTTTAATCCTGAGGCTATGACCTCTGGTCCCAGACTCTCCCACTAGTGGAAGCATCCTCTCCACATCCACTCTATCCAAGCCTTTCACTATTCGCTAAGTTTCAATGAGGTCCCTCCCAACATTCTTCTAAACTACAGCGAGTACAGGCCCAGTGCCATCAAACGCTCATCATATGTTAGTTAACCCACTCATTCATGATATCATTGTCATAACTCAGCGGGTCAGGCAGCATCTCTGGAGCAAAAGAATAGGTGACATTTCAGGTCGAGACCCTTCTTTAGACACAAAACATCATCTATTCCTTCTCTCCAGAGATGCTGCCTGACCCGCTGAGTTCCTCCAGCCTTTTGTGTCTGTCTTTGGTTTAAATCAGCAGCTGCAATTTCTCCTACACATTACTTTAAGTAAAATTGGATTGCATAAAGGTAAATTTAAGGAACAAGAGCAATGAGGTTCAATGAATTGGGTTCTAAATTCCTCCATTTTGTTGTATTTTTAATTTTGTGATTTGATTTGCCAATAATGAAGAGTTTTATCTTTAGATATCAAGTAAGTGGGAAACCTAAATTGAGACCAGATAGGGATAGGGACAGTGGTACAACAGATATAACCCACACCTCACTGCGCCAGAGACTTGGGGTTCATTCCTGACATTGGATGTTGTCTGTGTGAAGTTTGCATGTTGTCCACATGACCGCGTGGGTTTTCTCCAGGTGCTCCAGTTTCCTCCCAAATTGATATCTGGGCTTCCTTCCATTTTTTGGTCCTGCCTTAAATATATTCATGTTTTTTAACCAAATAAAATAGGTTTTATTTCAGGCAGGCCATAGGCAGTGGCTAGAGACATCATATGTTCTAACTGCAACAGAAGTGCACATGTTTATTCTTATGTGTGTGCTCATGCTTATTAAAAGCTCCATTTGGTGACACACATTCTTAAGGTGTCAGAATAAACCTATTGGCCAAATTGGTGATGCTATGATTTTGGGATGCACATTTAATGTTGCTTTTGAAATGGCTTCGGGGACTTAGATCCTGCTGTCACATAGACAGCACCAATTGCTTCCTTCATTCTCTGACAAATGAAGGAAGTGATAGCAAGGCACTCTTCCAGTCTCGTTGATGAAGGGTTGATGGAATGTTATCTCCTGGGATATGGTGAGAAGCTGGGGTTGAGAGCATGCAGGGGAACCTAAATGATCACAATTAATTTAACAGGGATTTATTGAAAACACACAACAGAGGGCGAGGAATGAAATTTAGTCCTTAAATAATAACAGCAATAACATAATTTCAGAAACCGTGTTATGAAAAATATGGTAAAATACAAAGAAGTTTGGAGCTAGTTTGATAATCAATAAATCTTTTTGTCTTCTCAGTGCTTGTCCTATCTGTTCATTTGTGTTGCTATTAACATCCAAGAGCTTTGCTTCCACCACCATTAAGCTGTGCACACTATGTACTTTTACACGACTGCTTGTGTAGTAAGAAAGGCTGTGTCACCATGCACATTGTAATCACAAATAAACGGTTTTAGCTTATTCTGCATTCTTTGACTTAAGACAAAATTGAAAATATGGTGATGTGAAATAGACCAGAGTGTTGGCACGCTTATGTTCAGTGAAAGAAGATGGGTGTTGGACCAAGACCTGGGTGGGGTTTTATTGTGTTTTGGATCACAGCCCTGTTCAAGCAGAGGTGTCATGTCATTTCTCAGTGGCATAGAGAGGGAAAATTTAGGGAAAAGATCAAGCTTCATTCAACCATGGCAGCATAGAGTCACAGAGTGATACAGCATGGAAACAGGCCCTTCTGCCCAACTTGCCCACACCAGCCAACATGTCCCAGCCACACAAGTCCCATCTGCCCGCTTTTGGTCCATATCTCTCCAAACCAGTCCTACCTGTCTAACTGTTCCTTAAATGTTGGGATAGTCGGTAACAATTCATTGCAGCTGTAATTTAAAACAAAGTAAATTAAATGTGTATTGTAAGAGCCATCACTTTGAATTTTCAAAGTCAGAGATTAGATTCCCAATGAACGGTAATCTTTTGCTTCCATGTGAAATATCTATTGCAGGCAGGCCATCCAGTTCAATAGATAGTTTTCACTGCTGTTGTTTAATAATCAGGCATGAATTTCTGATTTATATATCAGTTCAACCCCTGACTAGTTTAAATATTAAATATTTTAAATAATTGTACCTGCTGCCTCAGACACTGGATGGCACAGTAGGTTTTCATTGCATCTTTCACCTTGCAATCTGCTTTTAGCCCAGGGATTTATGGTGAATTGAATGTTGATTGCTGCATTCTGATGAAGAGTCTTCGACCTGAAACATTCATTGTTTCACTCTCCACAGATATTGCCTGACCTGAGTTTTTCCAGCATTTTGAGTTTCCGGGCCAATTACTGCCCCTAGTGGTGGACCAAAATCTCCAGTGCCACAACTGTTAACATTCACACTGCCTTAGTAAGGGCTGCCCGAATGACATCATCGTGGATAGTGTTAGTGTGTACACAGCACGGTGGCGCAGCGGTAGAGTTGCTGCCTCACAGCGCATTCAGCGCCAGAAACCCAGGTTCGATCCCGACTGCGGGTACATCTGTATGGAGTTTGTACGTTCTCCCCGTGACCTGCGTGGGTTTTCTCCGAGAACTTTGGTTTCCTCCCACACTCCAAAGACGTACAAGTTTGTATGTTATTTGGCTTTCTATAGATGTAAAAATTGTCCCAAGTGCAGGATAGTGTTGATGTGCGGGGATTGCTGGTCGGTGCGGACTCGATGGGCTGAAGGGCCAGTTTCCACAAAAAACTAAACTAAACTAAATTGCCCTAGATCTATTCTATCCTGTCACTGAACCAAGTTAAGGTTGAACAAGTTAGGGCTTTATTCTTTGGAGCGCAGAAGGTTAAGGGGGGACTTGATAGAGGTTTTTAAAATGATGAGAGGGATAGACAGAGTTGATGTGGAAAAGCTTTTCCCACTGAGAGTAGGGAAGATTCAAACAAGGGGACATGACTTGAGAATTAAGGGACTGAAGTTTAGGGGTAAAATGAGGGGGAACTTCTTTACTCAGAGAGTGGTGGCTGTGTGGAAAGAGCTTCCAGTGAAGGTGGTGGAGGCAGGTTCATTTTTATCATTTAAAAATAAATTGGATAGTTATATGGACGGGAAAGGAATGGAAGGTTATGGTCTGAGCGCAGATATATGGGACTAGGGGAGAATATGTGTTTGGCACGGACTAGAAGGGTCGAGATGGCCTGTTTCCGTGCTGTAATTGTTATATGGTTATTATTATATAAGTCCAGGAGAGAGCCAACAGCTAGTGGAGGAGAAATGCTACCCATTCCTCTACAAATATTATACTTCAAATGGACAAGCTAGAACAAATTTAGCATTAACATTTTTCAACCAATTAATTGGACAAAAGATATTGGCGGAATTGTGAAGAGGATAGTTACTATAAATACGGGGAATTCAATTGTGTTTTCACATTTCATGATTAAAGTAGCGCACAATCTTGTTACCATTAATTAAGAAACCCCAGGCAAATTTTCTGATACCATTAAAATGTATTAGTACCCTCTGTTTTGCTACTAATTTTCTGGATTAGAAGCAGAGGTGCTGCCTTAAGGGGCTGTCCCACTTGGATGACCTAATCCACAAGTTTAGAAGACCCTAGACGAGTTGAAAAAAAATGTCACGGTCGTGTTGACTCGCCGAAAATAAAAGATCTCCTACGACCTCCTACGACGATGTCCACGACCTCCTACGACTATGTCCATGACCTCCTCCGACCCCCCCTCGACCTCAGTCTTCCACACCTAAGACCAACTACGACTAGCTACGAGTGGAAATGATCACATGATAAAATGATGTCATGTATGCATTTTCTTTGCTCGGGCCCATAACCGACCTTCGACTATCTACGACTACCATCACGACCTACTACGACCTACCAACCAGTAAAAAGTATCAATTTTTCCCGTGCCGACATTGTTTTAACTCGTGGACATTTGGTATCCGGCTCGGAAAAATGCCGCGACCTACTTGAGGCCACAAGTACGCGGAGACCACTCACGAGCATGAGAGTGAGTGACCTACGACCTCGTGGCGACCATGCTGTGAGTATGAGTCAAGGGCAAACTCGGCAGTGGTCGCCAATTAGGCCGTGAAAGTGGGACGGGGGCTTTACAGCGCTAGAGACCACAATTTACTCTTTCCTCTCCCAGCCGGTGTCCATTGTTGGTAGTGGTGTTAGCAGCAAGTTCAGCCCAAACCCAGTGTGGCATTTGGTCATAGAACAGTATGACCCACACAACGTCCCTTTGTGGAGGTACTTGAGCTGCTTTTCTGGAAAGTAAAGGGAAATGCAGAATGAACATAGTAATTTGGGGCTTTTGGTTTCACACAAACGTAATGGGTTCACAAACTAGAAGAGGTGGCATTTTTACACCGCCCATTAAATTGGCAGGGTCAAATTCAGATTTAAACAGATGACTGATCCGAGTGCGAGATTTCCCTGCCAATTATTCCAAGGTGTCAACATGCCAACAGAACTTCATTCAGAAAAGCAAGAGACTTAATACACCTGAGATATACTTCCATGCTTCTTAAACATTGCGATAGTACCTGCCTCAACTACCTCCTCTGGCAGCTTATTCCATACCCATGCTGTTTTATGCAAAAACGTTTCCGCACAGGTTCCTATTAAATCTTCCTCCCTCACCTTAAAGCTATATCCTCTGGTCCTCGATTCCCCTACTCTGGGAAAGAGCCTCTGTGGGTCTACCCAATCTATTCCTTTCATGATTTTGTGCACCTCTATAAGATCACCCCTCATTCTCCTGTGCTCCAAGGAATAGAGTTTTAGTCTGCTCAACCTCTCCCTGTAGCGCAGACCCTCAAATCCTGGCAACATCCTCGTAAATCTTCTCTGCACCCTTTCGAGCTTGACAAAATAACTTCCAACAACATGGTGCCCAAAACTCAACACAATAGTCGAAATGTGGCCTCACCAACGCCTTAGATAACTGCAACATGACCTCCAAGTTCCCAAATTCTATACTCAATACCCCAAGTGATGAAGGCCAATATGCCTGAAGAAAGAGGACCTGGAGTGGAAGGTTTCATCTTAAGAACGGACGCAACAGAGGCAGGGAAACCAGGAAAGAAGAGTGAATCTTACAAGAGACAAGATAGGAGGAAGTGTAGTCTCGGTGGATGAGAGCGCCAGTGTGTGGTGGTAAAAATGTCTTTGGACAGTTTCCTGAGATGGAGACTGAGAGAGGTGTGAGGGGTGAGTTGGTCCAAGTGAATTTGAGGGGAGGATGGAAGTTAGTGCTGGAAGTTGATGAAATTGACGAGTTTTACCCAGGTACAGGAAGCAGAATTGGAGAGTGGTGCCAGAGCAGTTCAGGAACAAAAAAGCTCCACAGAGCCAACAGAAGATGGCGCAGCTGGTACCCAAACAAGTCACAATTTTCATTCGTAGAGAGTGCCATGAGATGAAAGAAAGGTTGTTAAAACACAAGCAGAAGTTTCAACAGATGGAGGAAAGTGTTAGTAGAGGGGAACTGGTTGGATCAATGATCTAGGAAGAACTGACGACCCCTTCAGCCTTCCTGCTGATGAATGGATGTAGAACACGACAACATGGACATATTTCACTTGGGCAGCTTACAACCCAGTAGAATGAATATTGAAGGTAGACAAAAATGCTGGAGAAACTCAGCGGGTGAGGTAGCATCTATGGAGCGAAGGAAATAAGCAACGTATCGGGTCGAAACCCTTCTTATTGATTTATCTAACTTCGTACCCTTTGCTTTCCCTCTCTCTCCATCCCTCTGTTCCTTTAGGAAGGAGATGAGAAGGAATTTCTTTAGTCAGAGGGTAGTGCATCTGTGGAATCTGTGGAGGCCAAGTGAATGGATATTTTTTGAAGCAGAGATTGTAAGATTCTTGATTAGTGCGGGAGTTGGGGGTTATGGGAAGAAGGCAGGAGAATGGGGGAGAATGGGGTTAGGAGGGAGAGATAGATCAGCCATGATTGAGTGGCGGAGCAGACTTGATGGACCGAATGGCCTAACTTTGCTCCTATCATTTATGACATCACCATTAAAAAACAAAATAGCCGTTGTTACCTGCAAAGCCAATGGCGAAAATGTACAAATGAATAGAGGTCTGGTCCAAGACTTGTATTGCAAGTAAAAATGGTCAAAAAATGCAGAATGAAACGTAATCCTTGCAGACTGACAATCACAACGCTTTATTTGAATGTTCTGTTCACTGAGATGAATTTTGATGCTGAGTTTTGCATAGAGTGCTCAGCTGTTAATCCTTGCATGGAGGACACCTGTTTTTAACATGTTCACCTTTTGCATTTGTCTTTCTCTTTAAAGCGCAAGAATCGGCTGACCTAATTTTCTTAATTGACGGATCTGCCAGCGTTGGAAGTGTCAATTTCCAATACATTCGCGATTTTATCGTAAATTTCATCGACAGTCTCGAGATCGGCCCTGACAGAATCCAAATCGGTGTGGTGCAGTACAGCGACGAGCCCAGCACCGAGTTCTATTTAAACACATACTCCACGAAAATAGAGGTTCTGGATGCTGTGAAACGACTTCAAGCCAAAGGCGGAGATGACATTAATACTGGCGAGGCTGTGCAATATATAGTCGACAATCATTTAATTGAGTCAGCCGGAAGCAGGGCAACAGAAGGGGTTCCGCAGGCAGTAGTCATTATCACTTCTAGTGAGTCGAGTGATGACATAAATCAGGCAGAACTATTACTAAAGCAAGGTAGTATATACACATTTTATATTGGAGGTAGAGATGCCGACCAAAATGAACTTGCACAGCTCTCAACCGATGCATCCTTTACGGCCTTGATCTCCGAATTCCGTGATATTGGTCAGTTGCAACAGCAATTTTTACCATTGGTCTCAGCAATGGCCCGAAGGGAAATAATTCTTGAACCTCTGGTCTTGTCTGAAGGTACGTATGATCCAAATTTAGTCCCCACTCTTTGCATCCTAACAGGCATGCAGGAGCCTTTGTGGTCAACTTGGAAAATTGTTGATGATGAATGATTAACACAAATGACCAAACAAAATTGTTACCAGCTTGGAACAGCAGATTTAATGGATGGTCATCTGGTTAAAATATAAGTCTTGGTTTAAACGCTACTGGAGTTTCAGCAGGTGGGTAAATGATGAGTGAGGGGTGGAGGTAGGTAAATAAATATTTATTTTCACAGTTAATCTGTCGCAATAGAATGTCTAAATCAGGCTGGACCAAAGAGATGGAATAAGATGGTCGTTGGCACTGGAGTGGCTCATGTGCATCAGAAATACTGGCATAATCCCATTGAGCTGAATGGTCTTTTTCTCCCCCCACCAGATGCATTACAATTGTGGAATATTAGAATCCTTAGTTAATGGTAAAATATGAGATGAGAAATATACCAAGGATCATGATTAATGTACTTTTCCACCCAATTGTTTCAAATTTGTTTTCCAAACGTTTTCCAAAGTGGTAGATTCACTGAATATTACAAGTTCATTTACACATTCTCTTAAACTCAAACCGATCAGTGGCATGGTGATTTTATTCATCGTTATAAATCTCCAGTGCTCAATGCTTGGGTATCCCGAAATTCAAAGAGAGTAAAGCCCCTGTTCCACTTAGGAGACCTAAACAGCAACCTCTGGTGACCTTGCCCGCCCCCCAAAAAAAATCAAGCTCGAGGTGACCTGCAACCTCCTACCACCTCCCATGCATATGTTGAAAACCTTCCTTGACTATGAAGAAAACTGGCTTCGACTAGACCTGCGACTAAAAAATTATCGATTTTAAAAACGACAACCTATTTTAGCCGAGGCCGGTTTTAATCATGATGGAAAAATAACAGCAACCTAGATGAAGCCTCGACCACGTGGAAACCACTTTCGACCATTAGGGAGAGTGACCCAAACCTCCTGTGACCTCATGGAAACCTTGGGTGGCGGGCAAGGTCACCAGAGGTTGCTGTTTCGGCTCCTAAGTGGGACAGGGGCTTAAAGAGAGAGTGATCTGCCTCCAGAGATGATAGTACTTTGTTCCACTCACTACCACTTTATAGTTTCACGATTTTAAAGGGCTAGGTTTAGCCTCTTTGGATAATCCTATATAAAGTAAAGTAGGATAATTGTGAGGGAAACACTATCTTTCAGATCCCCCTCCCTAGTTGGTGGATGAAGAACGCATTTGGTCATACCAGGTAAATGTGGTCCACGCTTTAAGGGTGGCGGTACGGTGGCGCAGCGGTAGAGTGGCTGCCCTAGACCGCCAGAGAACCGGGTTCAATCCTGACCACGGGTGCTGCCTGCACGGACTTTGTACGTTAACCATATAACCATATAACAATTACAGCACGGAAACAGGCCATCTCGACCCTTCTAGTCCGTGCCGAACACATATTCTCCCCTAGTCCCATATACCTGCGCTCAGACCATAACCTTCCATTCCCTTCCCGTCCATATAACTATCCAATTTATTTTTAAATGATAAAAACGAACCTGCCTCCACCACCTTCACTGGAAGCTCATTCCACACAGCCACCACTCTCTGAGTAAAGAAGTTCCCCCTCATGTTACCCCTAAACTTCAGTCCCTTAATTCTCAAGTCGTTCTCCCAGTGACAGCGTTGGTTTTCTCCGAGATCTTTGATTTCCTCCGACACTCCATAGACGTACAGGTTTGTAGGTTAATTGACTTGGTACAAAAGTAAATTGTCACTAGTGTGTTAATGTGTGGGGATCGTTGGTCGGCACAGACTCGGTGGGCCGAAGGGCCTGTTTCCACGCTGTATCTCTAAAACTAAAACATTTCCAATGGGGCATCATGCAATGCTACTCTAGACCTTTATATCCCCTGGGGGCTTCCTCATAAAACATTGAATTAGTTCTTGCTACTCATTGTAGCACAGAAATCGAGCTCTGCTCTATTGAACAGCCATCTTATTTATGGCTGGAATACCCATGGGTCTCAAAACCCAGCATGAAACTATACAAAATATAAGTCCAGATTTAAAATCAAAAACACTTGGTATATTCCTCATAATGGTGGTGAAGATCCTGAAGAAAGCTTGAGAGCGAAGAGTAATGCTTAGATAATGGATACTTGTTTCCACTTTTATAGCTCGATTTACCAAAAAATGTCAGTTGAATCCAATGTAATGTTAGAGCACTTCTTCCCATTCTGCACAGGGTCCTTGAGGATCAATGTCATAAATGTCAACTCCTCCCATGCCTTCATTAGACCATTGCCATGTACAATTGCAAGGGCAGAGTTGGATTATGCCAGGAATCTGTTGCATCTGAACAGGTGTTTGATCTGTGTGCAGGCCATGCTTAGTTGCTCCTCGTGTAATCAGGGCATAGCTAGTTTACTGAAGTCACCTGTCTACTGCAAGGGACTCAATGCAGGTCTTCAAGTAGGGATAATGGCACTAGACTTGTGGACTGATGGGTTGGGAGAACCAGATGAATGAGATAACAGCAGCCAGCTACTCACAGTTGGGGGGGGGGGGTGCAGCACAGTAGCGCAGCGGTAGAGTTGCTGCCTTACAGTGCCAGAGACCCGGGTTCGATCCTGACTCCGGGTGCTTGTCTGCACGGAGTTTGTACTTTCTCCCCGTGACCCGCGCGGGTTTTCTCCTGGTTTCCACCCACACTCCAAATCCATGCAGGTTTGTAGATTAATTGGCTTCTGTAAATTGTGTATGATAGGGCTAGTGTAAAGGTGATCGCTGGCCGGCACTGACCCGGTGGGACGAAGGGCCTGTTTCCACGAAGGGCTGTATCTCTAAACTAAACTAAACTAAACTAAACTAGACTAGATAGGCACGGAATGCTGGAGTAACTCAGTGGGTTAGGCAGCATCTCTGGAATAAGTGACGTTTCAGACTGAGAGTCAGGGAAACTAGAGGTATGAAAAGGTACAGAAAGCTCTTATTACTGATCTATTCCAGTTTGCTCAAAGGACAATTAAGGTTTTTGAAAGAATGACTCAAAGTTGGGGTGAACTGATGATACACCAGAATGTTTAACAACCTTTCAGTACTTGGTTTTTCTTGTTCATGTCTATCATATGTTAAGTGGTCACTCCGAAACTGATCTATGAAGATATCGTGAAGGTGTTATGACGTGTTGAGAGTCTTTTGCCCTGTCAATCTGGGTTTGAATACAAGACCCAAGGCTGCAAGGACTCCATATGACAGTGATTAATCTCCAAGGAAGTCCTCGTGGGAATTGCAAAATGACACTGATGCTGTCGCTAACTCTCTGTCACCATGAACTCAATCTTGGCAACAATGTGTGGATTCCAAATTGATCTGTTTACAATGTAATTTGGCCTGATGAAGTTATTCAAGGGAAAATAATATTTTTTTGAATGTAATAATTAAATATTCTGGGAAATCTCAAAGCTGTATATTCCGGGCCATGAAAAAGTTAAAGTGTGATTGCTTATTCTTGCCTATTTGTAAAATCGGGAATGTTTTTATTAATCAAACTATTTTCAACCTGTTTTGCAGTTCCAGATAGGAGGCGAGACATTGTATTCCTGATGGATAGCAGTCGAACAGTGAAACCTGGGAGCTTTTTGAAAATGCGAGAATTCATCTTAAAAGTGATTAACAAATTTCCAATTGGACCCAACGCGGTGCAAGTTGCTGTCGTGCAGTATAGTGACACTCAAACCACTGAGTTTTCCTTAAACACTCACACGACCAAAGGTAAACTCGCCGCCGCTGTGAAGGCGCTGCGTTCGCGAGGTGGGAACGCACGTAATACTGGGGCCGCACTGGAGTACGTCCACAGAGAACACTTCATCGCATCCAGTGGCAGTCGAAAGGAGCAAAACGTCCCCCAGTTTCTGGTGCTCATCACCAGCGGAAGGTCCGCCGATGCCTATCGCATCCCAGCACTTGAATTGAAGATTTCTGGCATCATGACATTCACTGTTAGTGTTAACCATCCTGATCCGGTTGAGCTGCAGGAGATTGCATTCGCTCCATATTTGGTCTTTCTGACACCAACTTTTCAGAGTCTGGTCCAGATACCCAAAGAAATCATCACAAAGTTGTCCACGTTGGGCCCTCCAGTAGTGATTACGGAAGAGCCGACTATTACCATCACAACAGGTAGCTCAATCCTAACGCATCGTTCATGTTCCACTCCCACTATGTTTAAAGTCCTGTCGATATTGACGTGAAGTACTTCAACTCATCTGCCCATTGGTAAAACCAAACTAGCAAATTAACTTTGTTTGAATGCTGGGGTGGGATGCAGGCCTTGCATTAAGGAAGGTAAGATAGATTGCTAGCAGGGTGTTCAATCCATTACCATCGAAGCCTTCTGACTTTGAACAGTAGAATACCAATTTGTGGCAGGGAAACTGTTAGAAACATAAACACTAGGTGCAGGAGTTGGCCATTTGGCCCTTCGAGCCAGGCTGATTATCCAGAATCAGTACCCCATTCCTGCTTACTCCCCATATTCCTTGATTCCGTTAGCCCTCTGAGCTTTATCCCACTATCTTGAATACATCCATTGAATTGGCCTCTACTGCCTTCTGTAGCAGTGAATAGTAAGATTAAACGAGCTTACTGTTTGAAGCTTGATCTTTATTTTATGAGAAGTTGAAGTGAGGGAATACGTGAAGAGCCCACCAGCCCGCATGCGTGCCAATCTTCAGAGCAGCTGTATGAAACCACAGACTAGTTGCTGAACTTAAGCTATAGAAAGATTAACGATCTTAGAACTACCGAATAATCTTTATGAGAAGTAGGGTTGGGAGTGGAGGGCATGTATTCCCTCACTTCAACTTCTCTTAAAATAAAGATCAAACTTCAAATGTTAAGTTCTCGTTTAATCTTTCTATTTTATATCGAAGTGACGTGAGTGACTACGTGAAGCCTTCAAAGCTCAGTGGTTTCATGCAGTAACCTAATCTGTGTGTGAAACACTTAAACAGATAAACCATTAATGATAGAAAACATGGGTTATTAATACCATGATGCTAACTTGCATACATGGTCATTGCTCTTAACCGGACCATAGTCCCAATTGACTTTGAGTTAGACAATAACTCATGCAACACTGTTCAGAATTCTCTCTGCAAATACCCAGACATATTCAACCAAATTCTGTAAGTTCTTAACATGCACTATGTAAGCCTCGTGCTGTATGATGTAAGGGAAATATCTATTCTATTGGCTGCTAATGAACCATCAGCAATCTCTTGAGAGACTATTGAGGTACTAGCAAGCTCAGTGTACTTGTATACCTAATAACACCCCCAATCTCTGCTCTGGTGGGTATGCTGTCAATTCCAAATGTACGCAATCATGCCCATTTTGCTTATGAGATAATTCCCATAACAAGCTACCCTAATGCCAGTTATGACCCAGAGACCGAGCCAGAGATTTTGTAAAGACTGTGTTCTTTGTGCTGAAATCAGTTGCTAAAAGCATAATCAACTTAAAGATACTGCTCCCAGTAGGAATACAGTAGATGAATATCTGCATAATAATTTACTGATATACATTGCACACTACGATGAGTGTAGGCTTTTAGAGCAGTCATCTCAAAGACACCTTGCATAATGTTAGTGAACAGTGGGTGAATAACCCATCATTTATTATCCCATTTATGGGACTATAGAGAATGACAAAGCAGTACAAGCAGTGTCAATTGTGCTATCACATAATCACTTCTCTAAGCCCAAGCTGAAAGCAACACAAACATGTAACTCACATACTTTGTTTAACTCACAAACTTCCCATACAATCGCTGGAGTTTAAAAGAATGAGGGGGGACCTCATTGAAATGTACAGAATAGTGTAGGCCTGGATAGAGTGGACGTGGAGAGGATGTCTCCACTAGTGGGAGAGTATAGGAGAGATCACAGCCTCAGAATTAAAGTACATTCTTTTTTGGAAGGAGCTGAGGAGGAATTTCTTTAGTCAGAGGGTGGTGAACCTGTGGAATCCTTTGCCACAGACGGCTGTGGAGGCCAAGTCAATGGATATTTTTAAGATGATGATAGATAGATTCTAGCTAAATAGATAATACAGGCGTCAGGGATTATGGGGAAAAGGCAGGAGAATGGGATTAGGAGTGAGAGATACATCACCCACAATTGAATGACGGTGGACTTGATGGGACGAATGGCCTAATTATTCTCCTATCACTTATAAGACATTTTCAACCATTTATAAAGATTCAGAATACGGTATCAAAAATGATAATGGAATTATATTCCATGGAAACTACCAAGAGACAGCTGGGCATGTAGCTGAAGATGATTAATGTTTAAGGTTGTGCTATAGTGGGACTGAGTTGGTCTTTTATTCCAAAGAGTGGTATTGGTACAGATAATCACTTTGTCTTTGCTGCGCTGCCAGTTTTTGAACACCTTTATTAATCATCCACCAGAAAAGTGTGTGCCTCCATCTTTCTTTGTGTCCTTGCCATTTAAACTTTAAAATTGTAATGTTCATTTTACATTGCAATTCCTCTTTCTTCATTTTAAAAGTCTCTTTCACCAGATCATAAGAAATCTGCCAATTGTTTTACTTTTCAATGATAGCTCTAACTTCATTTTATCTGCAAACATCTGTCCTGTGAACTGAAGTCCAATCATTAAATATCCCAACACTGACTGGACTTTATGCTGCAATTTTCATCAAGTACCTTCCAAAAACCAATTAGGTTACATATTTCTAATTAGCCTCCTTATTGAAGACAATTAATATGACCAAACATGACCCAGCTATATTTCTAACAGTCAATTCTTTTTTCTGAATCAAGTACCCAAGGATCTCCTGAATGAGGATGTTTGTTTGTTTGAAAGATACAATAATTCCCTTAGATTAATTTAATTCCTTATATTAATATTGAAATTTGCCATATAACCTTGGTGAAGCCATATGTGGAGTATGTCTTCAGTCTAGGTCACCATTTTATTGGAAAGATGTTGTTAAGCTGGAAAGGGTGCAGAAAAGTTTTACGAGGATGTTGCCAGGACTCAAGTAGCGTCAAAGCTATAGGGAGAGGTTGAGTAGGCTGGTACTCTATTCGTTGGAGTGCAGGAGGATAATGGGTGATCTTATAAATGTGCAAAGGATCATGAGAGGAATAGTGTAGATGCACAGAGTCTTTTATCTAGAGTAAGGGAATCAAGAACTAGAGGCCACTGGTTTAAGGTGAGGTAGAAAATGGGAATGTTGCAGTAACTGTTTTACACAAAGGGTGGTGGGTACATGAATGAGCTGCCTGAGGAAGTAGTTGAGGCAGGTATTATCATGATGTTTAAAAAACAATTGGACATGTACATGGAGAGGATAGATTTAGAAGGATAAGGGCCAAATATAATACAATGCAATAATACTTTATTAACCTAGTATGTTTTGCAACATATGAGGAATTTCATTTGCAATACAGTCATACAAATAAAAAGCAACAGAACACACAAATTATATTTTTACATAAACATCCACCACAGTGACTCCTCCACATTCCTCACTGTGAAGATCAATCTCTTCCCTCCTTTGTTCTCCCGCGGTCGGGGGCCTTGAGCCATCCGTTGACGGGGTGATGTTGGCTTCTGTAGCCGGCGGTCGAGCCCTCCTCATCGGGGCAATCAAGTTCCTGCATTGGGGGGGGGGAATCTCAACTTCCGCGCGCTGGGTGATCTAACCCCGGGTCGGGGCTGGTCGAAACCTTCTGCGTCGTTGGAGCTCCCCGACATATACGGCCTCTACCCAAGACTGCGAGCTCCATGATGTTGAAATAGGCAGGCCGCGGTTGGAGCGTCGATCCCAGGTAAGGGATCGGCTTTGATGGTAAGTCCAAACTCCCGTGGTGGGGCTCAAAGTCAGTCCCGAGCGAGGCCGCCAGCTCCATGATGTTAGGCTGCAGAGCGACCGGAGATACGACCCGGAAAACAATTGCATCTCCGGCAAGGTAAGAGATTGAAAAAAGTTTCCCGAGACCTCCTCCCCCTCCCCCTCCCCCCACATAAAACAAACCAGAAAACATTTACACAAATTTTAAAAACACATAAAAAGACAAAATAAAACGTCAGACTGTTGGCGAGGCTGCCATCATCAGTGCCTGTATTGTATTGTATTGTATTGTATTGTATTAAAGGGTGGACGGTCAATATATCTATTAATGCCATGTTACTTTCTATGAGAATCTCCAGGTATGAGGTAATTTTAAATAGTCTTGTATGATCCGTAATCTATCTCATGGTATCTTATTTTCCAGTTACAACAACAGTGTTGTTCAAGAGAGATATTGCATTCCTTATCGATGATTCAACTAATGTTGGGCAGGCATATTTCCCTCTTGTCCGTGACTTCATCATTAAGATAATTCAATCGCTCAGCATTGGAAGAGATGGCGTGCAAGTAGCTGTGGTTATGTACAGCAATGATGCAAGAACTGTGTTCTACCTGAACACTTACACCACCCTGTCTGAAATTGTCGCCCACTTGAATGGGCTCAGGGTGAAAGGCGGAAGAACCCTTAACACTGGCGCAGCATTGGACTATGTTCATAAAAACATCTTTATCAAAGCCACAGGAAGTAGGATCGAGGAGGGTGTTCCCCAAATGGTTTTCATCATTACAGCGGGAAGGTCAGCCGATGATGTTGGACCACCTGCAGAAGCCCTGGCACAGGAAGGCATTGTTACTATCGCCATTGGAGTGGGTAATGCAGATGAGGAGGAGGTGAAGCGTATTGCGTACCACCGACACAGGGCTTTCCGAGTGGTTAACTTTCAATCCTTGGATACCATCTGGAATACAGTGATCTCATCACTGATTTACGGAGGAGTCACGGAAATACCTTCAGGTAGATTATTTCTCAAAAATGCTTTCACATCTTATAGACAATAGACTATAGCTGCAGGAGTAGGCCTTTCGGCCCTTCGAGCCAGCACCGCCATTCAATGTGATCGTGGCTGATCATCCACAATCAGTACTTCATTTCTGCCTTCTCTCCATATCCCTTGACTCTGCTATCTTTAACACCTCTATCTAACTCTCTCTTGCAAGCATCCAGAGAACCAGCCTCCACCGTCCTCTGAGACAGAGAATTGCACAGACTCATAACACTCTCGGTGTGAAAAAGTATGTACTCGTCTCCGTTCTAAATGGCTTACCACTTATTCTTAAACATGCCCCCTGGTTCTGGACTCCCGCAACATTGGGAACATGTTTTCTGCCTCTAGCATATCAAAACCCTTAATAATCTTATATGTTTCAATAAGATAACCTCTCATCCTTCTAAAATCCAGTGTATACCATGCCATGTCTTGCCATGTCATTCAGGATTCCAGTTATATACGTTGACATTGCTCATTGATACTAATGTTTAACTGTGAACTTGTCAGTTTTAGACCATTTTCAAACGAGTAACTGCAAGTAGACTCATGTTATTGTGCACACGTATTTTGTTTGGGGATTTTCAATTTGGTCTTTTTTAAGACTGTATGTGCATCTGCATCAATGCAAAATATAGTATCAATGCTAATTCATGGTAACTAAGAAGGTGCTTTATAAGGTCATAGAGTCATAGAGTGGTACAGTGTGGAAACAGACTCTTAGGCCCAACTTGCCCACAATGACCACATTGTCCCAGCTACATTAGTCCTACCTGCCCGCATTTGGCCTATATCCCTCCAAACCAGTCCTTTCAATGTACCTGTTTAATTGCTTCTTAAACATTGGGATAGTCCCCGCCTCAACTACCTCCTCTGGCAGCTTGTTCCATACACCCACCACCCTTTGTGTGAAAAAGTTACCCCTCAGATTCCTATTCAATCTTTTCCCCTCGACCTTAAACCTCTGTCCTCTGGTCCTCGATTCACCTACTCTGGGCAAGAGACTCTGTGTGTCTACCCGATCTATTTCTCTCATGATTTTATCCTCCTGTCTGCCAAGGAATGGAGTCCAGGCCTACTCAACCTCTCCATATAGCTCACACCCTCTTGTCCTGGCAACATCCTCATAAATCTTCTCTGTACCCTTTCCAGCTAGATGAAGTTACATTAATTGAAAGCAGGTATATATCCTTTTAAGGTTAGAAAGTTTAAATGTTGAGTTTGAGCAGACATCCTTTCATTAAACAGCAGCTACTCTGAAATCTCTTTGTCATGTCATTGAAGCCATTGCAGGTACTGGCTGTGGCACTTCGACATGGGGAATTCACAATAAATGTGCTTATTGAAATACACAAGGAGGTGCCTCATAAGGACATCAGATCATAAGTGAGAGTAGAATTAGGCCTTTCGTCCCAACAAATCTACGCCGCCATTCAATTATGGCTTATCTATCTCTCGCTCCTAACCCCATTCTCCTGCCTTCTCCCCATAACCTCTGACACCCGTACACCCTCAGTCCATCATTTACGCATGCTCCCAGGAGAGCAATCCTAACACTGTGGCAGCACCTGATAGCAACCTGATAGGTCACGACAAACCATCGACTCCAGAGAGCCGTGTCTTGGTGGGGGAGGCGCGAGTCACGGGGATGTTATCTGAGTTGTTATTTAATGCCGAGCAGCGCCCGTGTCAGGTGAAGAATAGGGAGCTGTATTACAGAAGATTAAACACGTCTAGTGCACACAACTTGTGTCCGACTAGTTTTTGGCTGGACTCCTGCCAACACCCCATTTTTCCCTCTTATACACCTACAACATTGCAACATCTTCATTCTCACTTGCCACATCCACTCCCTTTTCATTATTTGGCTGGTTGCATACACTAAAGGCCATTTCAACCACGGATGAGGCAGCAGCACTAACTGCTGCACTATTGTCTCATCCCCCTTCCTTAATATCTCAACTTTATTTTGGAGCCTTAGATTAAAAATAAAGATTGAACACAAAGCTGTAAAAACGGTAGCAGTCAAAGCTGAAGGTCCAAAATTGATCAACAGCTTTATGATGTCCTGGGTATTCTTTTAAGTTTCCAGCGGCTGCTCATTGTTATGCTTAGGAAATTAATTTGCAGTATAGAGCTGATTCAGTGGTTAAATATACATCTCCAATATTTCCCATAAATGTAATATGTTGAACCCATACTTTTGTAAACTGTATAAAAATTAAAAATTACTGGATGGATATTTTTAAAATAATCTCTGTAGTCATCAATATCCAAATGGATCCCGACCCTAAATTAATAATATTGGGCATATCAGAACAATACCTAAAACTCACAATAAGCCAAATAAATTTCCTTGATTACAGTATAATAATTGGGAAAAATTTGATATTAAAAGTTTGGAAAAACCCAACAACCTCCACAATCAAGATGTGGATTGTGGAGATGTCGGAGACCTTACATTTGGAAAAAATTAGATATGTCTTAATTGACAAACCAGAATTATTCATTAGAATATGGTCTCCATTTATTGATTACTTGAAGGGGTAGATCCGACCAGCACGGAGGCTTGCTTTCCTTCCTTCCTTCCTTCCTTCCTTCCTCCCTTCCTCCCTTCCTCTCTTCCTCCCTTCCTCCCTTCCTCCCTTCCTCCCTTCCTCCCTTCCCTCCCTTCCTTCCTTCCTTCCTTCCTTCCTTCCTTCCTTCCTTCCTTCCTTCCTTCCTTCCTATAAATAATTAGAGGCAATGTTAATATGTAACGGATAAAGGTGGATCCCAGCTACTTTGGTAACTGGGTCCCTGGAAACCTGGATATTTAATATGTAACCATTAAACAAAGTCTGTACTGGATTGAATTATGAAATGCAGATGCCTCTAAGAAAAATGTATTTAAAACAAAAAATAAAGATGTAATATGTTAAAATTATTATGGCATGATTCAGTGGGTATCGGTTGTTTGTAGGCTTCACTTGTGGATTTTCATAACATTGGTGCCATTTTAAATATCATTCTAGCCTTGAAGAAAGACATTGTCTTCCTAATTGATGGTTCAGTTTCAATGGGGCAATCATTTCTTGAAGTCCGTGAGTTTCTAGTGCAAGTGGCCCAGCAGCTTGATATTGGACCAGACAGAGATCAAATGGCCGTGGTTCGGTACAGTGGTGTCCCAAGCGTCGAATTTGGCCTTGATACTTACTTAACGAAAGACGAGGTTTTGGAGGGAATCAGAAGACTTGTGCCAAAAACAGGAAGAATCCTCAACACAGGTGCAGCGCTAGACTTCATCGCCAAGGATGTCTTCAGCCCATCCGCAGGCAGCAGAAGAGATATCGGAGCTTCACAGATCCTGGTGCTCATCGTTGCTGGGAAATCCAGGGATGATGTTGGGCCGGCAGCAAGCAGGGTGAAACAAGCTGGTATTATGCCCATTGCTATCGGAGCCAAGAATGCAGACACAGCAGAGCTTCAAAAAATCGTACATGATTCAACATTTGTTTTAACAATGAGGAACTTCCAAGGTTTATCAGCCATGCAACGAGACCTATTAGATAAAATGGCCACAAAGATTATTATTGACCAAGGTAAGAATCTTTGATACATTTTCTCCTATTCCATTAAATTGCTTAAGCAGTTGCACAAAGTGTTACGTTGAGGTCCTCTATTATAGGACATTAGTGTTTTTTAAGTTAAATTTGGCGGGTTAGACCATTGCAGAATAGTAGTATACTATTAGTGCTGGGAATGTCAAAAATGATTATTTAATATATTGCAGCTTGCAGGGAGAAAAACAATTTTTTGAGAAAACGTTACTTTTTTTCATGGAACAATAAAAAAAAAATGTTTTCACCAACCAATAAATTAAAAAATATAGAATTTACAAATATATATTCATGAGGCCATATGGTCATAAGGAATGGGGGCAGAACTCGGCCATTTGGCCCATCAAGTCTACTCCGCTATTCAATCATGGCTGATCTATCTCTCCCCCCAACCCCATTCTCCTGCCTTCCCCTCATAACCTCTGACACCTGTAGCAATTAGTTTAGGGGTCACAGTATGAAGCAATATCTCTTTATGGGAAGAATTAGGAAGGCAGTTGTAGGGTGGTTGAGAATACCATTTTGGATAATGCTGACATAGAAATAGCAAGGAAGTTACAGTCTGATGTCATGCAGGGAAGCAGGATAAGAACTGAATTTCCTTTTGGCCCCACTCTTTCTGATCAAAATACAACCCGACATATAGAAACAAAGAACTATAGATGCTGGTTTATACCAAATATAGACGCTGCACATCTCGTATGTGTATGTGACAAATAAACTTGACTTGACTTGACTTGACTTGAGTAATTCAATGGGTCAGGCAGCGTCTCTGGTGGAAAAAGATGGGTGACATTTGGGTTGGAGCCTTCGTCAGACTGAAAGTACGGGGTGGGTGGGGTGAGGGGGTTGTGAAGAGCTGGAGGCGAGAAAAGATGAGGACCATTCAAGGCTGGCCACAAATGACCTCAGGCAGGGCGTTGCCTAGCAGCTAGCAGGTCCATTGTTGGTTATGGAAGGTCTGATGTGAGGAGAAGCAATGGGGAGAATTCTGACCTGCCCCGGCAGACCCATTGTTTATGGTTGCTCCTGCCCCACTGAGTTCATCTTCACATACTGTAATGAACTACAAGCAGGTGTAACAACTGTCCTTATACTTCCTCCCTCGACTTCATCCCAGGGCCTTTCAGGTTGGACAGAGGTTCACATGTACCTACTCTAACCTCATCTCCTGCATCCGACGTTCCCGATGTGGGGTCCTGTACAAATGTAGGATCTGCGACTGTTTATCTGAACACCTAGACTCAACCTGCTCTGGACTTTGGGATTTCACAGTTTCAAGAAGGGTCGCGACTGGAAACGTCACCCATTCCTTCTCTCCAGACATGCTGCCTGTCCCGCTGAGTTACTCCAGCTTTTTGTGTCTATCTTCGGCTTAAACCAGCAACTGCAGTTCCTTCCTACGCAATTAACTATACTGATACAGGCTCTGTTGCATGCTTTTAGCTAACATGCCTGTCCAGCTATCTCATGGCAGAACCTGAAAGAATGGAGATCAGTACTAACTCATTTTTCGCCAGCCTCATTAATCAACGTGCTGAAGCTGTGCTTATTCAGTCTCACCCATTTTGACAATTTGTGAAGGAAAGTGATAGGGCATGAGAACAAAAGAAACAGCTGCTGACAAAAGCCTCCTACCCCAATCAAATATGTTCGCTTATACAATAAGGGTGTGGTAGGAGGGAATTTTGTGCTATTTTGTACTCTATTTTCTCAGATTGGCACAGACACAAAGTAAAAGAGCCCATAGATCCTTGGTGCGCTTATTGAACAAGTCGGTTTATTAAAGGCCTTATCGATGCACATCGAAAACCGTCTGTGCAATCCCAAACTGTTTCAACAATACATAGAGCATTTTTACATCCTCATGACACAATGGTTACTGAGGTGTTGAAATAAATTATGAATCAATGCCTCTGTAACCTCCCATCTTCGTGGTTTGGAAAATACTCTCACATATATCTAACAAATAGATAGCACAAACGTTAATGGGAGACTTAAGGGTCAGTCCCACGAGCATGCGACTCCATGCCGCAAGCGTGACCTAACGTGGTTGCTTGAGCCGTACGGCCTCGCGGGGCCGGTCCCACTTCGATCGCCGTAGCTGTATGGAGTTGTGCGGAGCTGGTCCCGACATCGCGCGGGGCTCCGAAAAACTGACCGTGTTCAAAAATTCCGCGTGGCAACGGCATGCCAGCCCGCAGGCGCCGTACGTCATGCGCGAACTTCCCGCGGTCTTCGCTTGAACTTCACGTCACTCACTCGACCTCTGCGCGGCCACCACTTCCGGTTTGGTCGTGCTCACCGCATGCAGGCGCATGTTGGTGGGACTGGCCCTGTATGGGAATCACTCGACCTCTGCACGGCCCCGGCTTCCGGTTTGGTTGCGCTTGCCGCATGCAGGTCGCATGCTCGTGGGACAGGCCCTTTACCTGATAAACGCAGTGACATAGAGCAGCTGTAATCTCAAGATTGCAACAGATAAGAACATAGACTGAACTGCGAGGGACTACCCCCCTCAATAGATAAGGAAGCCTGCTTTCCAGCAGAATTATTTAATTTTAGATATTTTAACGGTATTCTTTGTTGGCCATTTAGAACCAAATAACCTACTTATCTTCATTATAATTCTCAACATTCTCGACAACACGTCTGACTGATCCGATTAACTCCATTTTCTTATTTGATCCTCATAGTTGAAGCACGGACTATCCCAACATTTAAGAAACAGTGGGACAGGTACATGGATAGGACAGGTTTCGAAGGATATGGACCAAATGCGGGAAGGTGGGACTAGTGTAACTGGGACACATTGGCTGGTGTGTGCAAGTTGCCGAAGGGCCTGTTTCCACGCTGTATGAGAAAACCAGTCTAAAACTCAAAGTGGACATTCTTAAAGCATCTGATAGAAATAATGAGGGGTATATATTGATAGATCCACTCTGATTAACTGATGTGAGAAATTAAGTTAATTTGGCAGAGGTGGAAGGTAATATTGGATGCAGAGAGTAGACAAAAAATGCTGGAGAAACTCAGCGGGTGAGGCAGCATCTATTGATGCTCTCTCCATCGATGCTGCCTCACCCGCTGAGTTTCTCTGGCATTTTTTGTCTACTTTCGATTTTTCCAGCATCTGCAGTTCCTTCTTAAACATAGGATGAAGAGAGATAGTTTTCACTTTCACTTGAAAAAGCTCTACTTAATTGAATTGATAGCTAAATGTCATCTATATGTTCCCTACATTAGGCTTGGAATTAACATTGAGAGCATTGAGGTCAAATTGATAATTGCATTGGCACATAGATGGAATTGAAAGGACAGCTACCTATGCATTTTCATCTGAAACTGATGTGAGAAATTGATTAATAAAGGTTGATTGATTGAAACGTCACCTATTCCGTTTTCTCTTGAGACGCTGCCTAACCTGTGGAGTTACTCCAGTATTATGTGCCTACATTTAACATTTTCAAATGTTTATCTACTATTTATACTGATGTAAAATATTCAAGCAGGAACACACCAAGCGATTTGGATACATTGGATATTTACATTTTAATCAACCCTTCTTGAGGAAAGTTATTGAAACAAGAATGCATGATTTACAGGAAAAAATAATCTTTAATAGTCTCATGAGTTATGCCAGCATTATTTTCATTTGCTGTCCTTATTCTCAGGTGTATGTTTTGTAAAAATGTGCATGTTATTATTCAGTGGAAATAAGAGAGAAACTACCTTAAGTTGTGAAATATTGAACAACACTTATTCAACAATTACAGTCACCAACCAACTCCAGATGTGAAAAATTGTACAATAGTTATAAGACTTTTACAGTCAACATCTAACTATCCGAAATCTTTTATTCCATTTCAATAGATGATGTTAAGAGGGATATTGTGTTCGTCATCGATGGATCTGACAATGTTAGACCAGTCTTTGCCGCCATTCAAAAATTCATCTTGAGAATGGTCAACAGCCTTGACATTGGAGGTGACAAAGTCAGAGTAGGGTTGGTTCAGTACAGCGAAGATCCCAGAGCCCAATTCTACCTCAACAGCTACACGACAAAAAGAGATCTGGTGGATGTGGTAAATAACCTCAGGCAAGCAGGAGGGCAAATTGCCAACACTGGGAAAGCACTGGAGTACGCCACACAGAACCTCTTCACTAAATCTGCTGGGAGCAGATTGGAGGAAGGAGTGCCCCAGTTCCTGATCCTCCTCACTGTCAGCAGGTCGGCCGATGATGTTGGTCAGGCAGCTCTGGCACTGAAAGAGGCCGGGATAGCACCCTTCAGCATTGGCTCAGGAGACGCAGATGAAAGTGAACTGCTGCAGATTTCACTCTCCCCGAGATATAGCTTCAGGGTGGATGACCTGCAGAACATAGAATTGCAGCAGCTGGAGGAGTCATTGAAACAGATGAAGATAAATGAGATCAAGAATATCTACACAACTGAGAAAAGGGGTGAGTGTGCCATTTCCAGTTTAAAGGAAAAATATCTGTGCGGCAAAGTGGTGTAGCTGGTATAGTGGCTGCCTCCATGTCAGATACCTCGGATGTTGTCAGTGTGGAGTCTGTAATTGTCTGCTTGTTTAACCACTAGCGTCTCCAAGCATTTCAATAGTGATAAAGAGCCTGTCCCACCAGCATGTGATTGCATGCGTCTAGCGCGACCAAACGTGGTGGCTTGAGGCGTACGACCTCGTGGAGCTGGTCCCACTTTGAACCGCGGAGGAAAATGGAGTTGTGCGGGGCTGTCCCCGACATCATACTCACCAATCAGCTGGGCAGGAGGCGGGTCGACTGAATTCGGACATCGCACGGCGTGGGGCGATGACGTCATCACGCAATGGCACGCCGGGCGGTGACGTCATCGCGCAACACCACGCACTGGGCGTACGCTGTCAAGACGCTGCGTACAACGTCAAGACGCTGCATACGCCCATCGAGACGCAGCGTCTGCCCTCAATGCGTCTGCGGGCCGACAGACCGTTGACGCGCAGGATTTTCGGACAGTGCAAGATTTTCAGAGCCCCGCGCGATGTCGGGACCAGCCCCGCACAACTCCATACGCCTCCGCCGATCGAAGTGGGATTGGCCCCGCGAGGACGTACGCCTCAAGCGATCAAACGTTTGGTCGCGCTGGACGCATGCTATCGCATGCTGGTGGGACAGGCCCTTGAGGTTCTAATATTGCCACAGCTGTGCACTGTACAACTCTATAACACAATGTCCATGAAATGGCTTCCAATGAACCTTTCAAAAGCCATTGGTGTCTGAATACCTGGTAGGCAAGTGTCAACCTTGTTCTGTGATCTTTCCACTCATCCTCAACCCACATCCCCCGTTTGTACACACTTCACCATGGAGAACCAGACTCCTGTTATCTAACATAACCATGCCTTTCCTAATTTTTGCGACTATCATATCACCTCCTAGTTCCTGGGAAAGTAGTCCTAGCCTGCCCCATCTTTGTCTGCTACTCAATAATCCTGTTGACAAAATGGGCAGGAAGGAAAAGGCAGATGCTGGTTTAAACTGAAGAAAGACACAAAAAGCTGGAGTAACCCAGCTGGTCAGACAGCATCTCTGGAGAAAAGGAATAGGTGATGTTTCATGTTGGGACACTTCTTCAGACTGAGGGAGGGTCTCGAACCGAAACGTCACCTAATCCTTTTCTCCAGAGATGCGGTCTGACCGCTTGAGTTATTCCAGATTTTTGTGTCTGTCCTCAATATCTTGTTGACATTTTTCTCCAATCGCTCATGCTTAATTATGTTAAACACATTATCAAATTAGGCTCTGGTGGCTTCCATGATATTTATTTGTCTTTCCAGGCAGTTGTTGAAACAGTAACTAAAGCAAGGAAATGGGTAGAAATATGACATTACAAAGGGAGAATGAGGGCCAGGGCAGTTTACTGTTCTGGATGTCAGATGTGGGAGGTCATGGAGTCTGAGTGCCCTCCAGACGTCCACATCTGCGCCAGGTGCGTTGAGATGGGGCTCCTAAGGGACCGTGTCAGGAACCTGGAGCAAGAGCTCGATGACCTCTATCTGGTCAGGGAGAGCGAGAAGGTCATAGAGAGGAGTTACAGGGAGGTGGTCACTCCAAGACCACGGGAGGCAGACAACTGGGTCACAGTTAGGAAGGGCAATGGGCAGAGGCAGGGACTGGTGAGAACCCCGGTGGTTGTACATCTTGAAAATAAGTACTCATGTTTGAGTACGATTGGGGGAAGACAGCCTACCTGGGGGCAGTGACAGCGGCCAGGCCTCCGGCACAAAGACCAGTCCTGTTGCTCAGAAGGGTAAGGAAAAGAAGAGGAGGACAATAGTAATAGGGGACTCTATAGTCAGGGGGTCGGATAGGCGATTCTGTGGACACAGTCGGGAGACCCGGATGGTAGTTTGCCTCCCTGGTGCCAGGGTCAGGGATGTGTCTGAATGTGTCCAAGATATCCTGAAATGGGAGGGAGAGGAGCCTGAGGTTGTGGTACATATAGGTACCAACGACATAGGTAGAAAAAGAGAAGAGGTCCTGAAAGGAGAATTTAGGGAGTTAGGAAGAGAGTTAAGGAGAAGGACCGCAAAGGTAACAATCTCAGGATTACTGCCTGTGCCACGCGACAGTGAGAGTAGGAATGGAGCGAGGTGGAGGATAAATGAGTGGATGAGGGACTGGTGCAGTGGGTATGGATTCAAGTTTCTGGATCATTGGGACCTCTTTTGGGGAAGGTGCGAACTGTACAGAAAGGACGGGTTGCACTTGAACTCGAGGGGGACCAATATCCTGGCGGGGAGATTTGCAAAGGCTACTTTAAACTAGAACGTTTGGGGGGAGGGACTCAAATAGGGAAAGCTAGCAGTCAGTGTGTGAGGCAGGAGGCAGAGAAGGGTAGCACTCTGACCCAAAATGTAGGGGAGAAAGAAGAAAAAGGCAATAAACAGATAATAAGAGGGGGCGGGATTCTTAAATGTGTATATTTTAATGCTAGGAGCATTGTAAGAAAGGTGGATGAACTTAGAGCCTGGATTGACACCTGGAAGTATGATGTTGTGGCGATCAGTGAAACATGGTTGCAGGAGGGCTGTGATTGGAAACTAAATATTCCAGGATTTTGTTGCTTCAGGTGTGATGGAATTGGAGGGGCAAGAGGTGGAGGTGTCGCATTGCTTGTCAGGGAAGATATTACAGCAGTGCTTTGGCTGGATAGATTAGAGGGCTCGTCTAGGGAGGCTATTTGGGTGGAACTGAGAAATGGGAAAGGGGTAGCAACACTTATAGGGGTGTATTATAGACCGCCAAATGGGGAGCGAGAATTGGAAGAGCAGATATGTAAGGAGATCGCAGATATTAGTAGTAAGCACAAGGTAGTGATTGTGGGAGATATCAATTTTCCACACATAGACTGGGAAACACATTCTGTAAATGGGCTGGATGGTTTGGAGTTTGTAAAATGTGTGCAGGATAGTTTTTTGCAGCAAGACATAGAGGTACCTACTAGTGAAGGGGCAGTGCTGGACCTCCTGTTAGGAAATGAGACGGGTCAGGTGGCAGAGGTATGCGTTGGGGAACAGTTCGGGTCCAGTGATCACAATACCATTAGTTTCAATATAATTATGCAGAGGGTCAGAACTGGACCTAGAGTTGAGATTTTTGATTGGAGAAAGGCTAACTTTGAGGAGATGCGAAAGCATTTAAAAGGAGTGAATTGGGACATTTTGTTTTATGGGAAAGATGTGGAAGAGAAATGGACATTTAAAGGTGAAATGTTAAGAGTACAGAATCTTTATGTCCCTGTTCGATTGAAAGGAAATAGTAAAAATTGGAAGGGCCATGGTTTTCAAGGGAAATTGGACACTTGGTTCGGAAAAAGAGAGAGATCTACAATAATTATAGGCAACATGGAATAAATGAGGTGCTTGAGGAGTATCAAGAATGTAAAAATAATCTTAAGAAACAAATTAGAAAAGCTAAAAGAAAATATGAGGTTGCTTTGGCAAGTAAGGTGAAAGTAAATCCAAAGGGTTTCTACAGCTATATTAATAGCAAAAGGATAACTAGGGATAAAATTGGTCCATTAGAGAGTCAGCGTGGACAGCTATCTGCAGAGCCAAAAGAGATGGGGGAGATGTTGAACAATTTATTTTCTTCGGTATTCACCAAGTAGAAGGATATTGAATTATGTGAGGTAAAGGAAACAAGTAGAGTAGCTATGGAAACTATGAGATTCAAAGAAGAGGAATTACTGACACTTTTGAAAAATATAAAAGTATATAAGTCTCCAGGACCGGACAAGATATTCCCTAGGACATTGAGGGAAGTTAGTGTAGAAATAGCAGGGGCTATGACAGAAATATTTCAAATGTCATTTGAAACGGGAATAGTGCCGGAGGATTGGCGTACTGCGCATGTTGTTCCATTGTTTAAAAAGTGTTCTAAGAGTAAACCTAGCAATTATAGACCTGTTAGTTTGACGTCAGTGGTGGGCAAATTAATGGAAAGGATACTTAGAGATAATATATATAAGCATCTGGATAAACAGGGTCTGATTAGGAACAATCAACATGGATTTGTGCCTGGAAGGTCATGTTTGACTAATCTTCTTGAATTTTATGAAGAGGTTACTCGGGAAATTGATGAGGGTAAAGCAGTGGATGTTGCATATATGAACTTCAGTAAGGCCTTTGACAAGGTTTCTCATGGAAGGTTGGTTAAGATGGTTCAATTGTTGGGTATTAATGGTGGAGTAGCAAGATGGATTCAACAGTGGCTGAATGGGAGATGCCAGAGAGTAATGGTGGATGGCTGTTTGTCAGGTTGGAGGCCAGTGACTAGTGGGGTGCCACAGGGATCTGTGTTGGGTCCACTGTTGTTTGTCATGTACATCAATGATCTGGATGATGGTGTGGTAAATTGGATTAGTAAGTATGCAGATGATACGAAGATAGGTGGTGTTGTGGGTAATGAAGTAGATTTTCAAAGTCTACAGAGAGATCTATGCCAGTTGGAAGAGTGGGCAGAAAGATGGCAGATGGAATTTAATGCTGATAAGTTTGAGGTGCTACATCTTGGCAGAACAAATCAAAATAGGACGTACATGGTAAATGGTAGTGAATTGAGGAATGCAGTTGAACAGAGGGATCTAGGAATAACTGTGCACAGTTTCCTGAAGGTGGAATCTCATGTAGATAGGGTGGTAAAGAAAGCTTTTGGTGTGCTGGCCTTTATAAATCAGAGCATTGAGTATAGAAGTTGGGATGTCATTGTACAAGGCATTGGTGAGGCCAATTCTGGAGTATGGTGTACAATTCTGGTCGCCTAATTATAGGAAGGATGTCAACAAAATAGAGAGAGTACAGAGGAGATTTACTAGAATGTTTCCTGGGTTTCAGCAACTAAGTTACAGAGAAAGGTTGAACAAGTTAGGTCTTTATTCTTTGGAGGGCAGAAGGTTAAGGGGGGACTTGATAGAGGTCTTTAAAATGATGAGAGGGATAGACAGAGTTGACGTGGATAAGCTTTTCCCACTGAGAGTAGGGAAGATTTTAACAAGAGGACATGACTTGAGAATTAAGGGATAGAAGTTTAGGGGTAACATGAGGGGGAACTTCTTTACTCAGAGAGTGGTGGCGGTGTGGAATGAGCTTCCAGTGAAGGTGATGGAGGCAGGTTCGATTTTATCGTTTAAAAATAAATTGGATAATTATATGGACGGGAAAAGAATGGAGGGTTATGGTCTGAGTGCAGGTAGATGGGACTAGGGGATAATACGTGTTCGGCACGGACCAGAAGGGCCGAGATGGCCTGTTTCCGTGCCGTAATTGTTATATGGTTATATGGTTATATAGTACAAATGTGATGGGCAAATTGCCTTGCTATTGATAATTTAATTTTTTTATTAATTTCCATTATCTGTTTCCTGCAGGTGCTGTTCAGAGGGATATTGTGTTCCTCATCGATGGATCTGAAAATGTCCGACCAGTATTTCCCGCAATTCAAAGATTCATCTCGAATGTGGTCAACAGCCTTGACATTGGAAGTGACAAAGTCAGAGTAGGGTTGGTTCAGTACAGCGAAGATCCCAGAGCCCAATTCTACCTCAACAGCTACACGACACAAAGAGATCTGTTGGATGCAGTAAATAACCTCAGGCAAGCTGGAGGGCAAATTGCCAACACTGGGAAAGCACTGGAGTATGTCACGCAGAACATCTTCACTAAATCTGCTGGGAGCAGATTGGAGGAAGGAGTGCCCCAGTTCCTGATCCTCCTCACTGCCAGCAGGTCGGCCGATGATGTTGGTCAGGCAGCTCTGGCACTGAAAGAGGCCGGGGTAGCACCCTTCAGCATTGGCTCAGGAGACGCAGATGAAAGTGAACTGCTGCAGATTTCACTCTCCCCGAGATATACCTTCAGGGTGGATGACCTGCAGAACGTGGATTTGCAGCAGCTGCAGAGGCCCTTGAAACACATGAGGATACCCGAGATCAAGAATATCTACACAACTGAGAAAAGAGGTGAGTGTGCCATTTCCAGTTTAAAGGAAAAATATCAGAGCAGCA